>NW_027490560.1:0-128925 GCF_050948175.1 Xylocopa sonorina
TATAATATGATTTGAGAAGTGTTATGTATTCCTCGTCTACACTTCAAAGGAACGTGAATGTGACACTTCCTCGCTGGGAAATAGCGTTTGCAGATGTCTACGTATTGTAGCAATAGATTTCTAACGCTTCTTAAAACGCGATATCGCATCTCATTTCTATGTTTCATGGTAAGATATAATATGATTTGCGAAGTGTTATGTATTCCTCGTCTACACTTCAAATGAATGTAAATGCGACACTTCCTTGCATGGAAATAGCGTTTGCAGATTTCTACGTATCGTAGCAATAGAGTTCTTATGATTCTTAAAACGCGATATCGCATCTCATTTCTATGTTTCATGGTAAGATATAATATGATTTGCGAAGTGTTATGTATTCCTCGTCTACACTTCAAATGAATGTAAATGCGACAGTTTCTAGCAAGGAAACAGCGTTTGCAGATGTCTACGTATCGTAGCAATAGAGTTTTAATGCTTCTTAAAACGCGATATGGCATCTCATTTCTATGTTTCATGGTAAGATATAATATGATTTGCGAAGTGGTATGTATTCCTCGTCTACACATCATATGAATGTTAATGCGACACTTCCTTGCAAGGAAAGAGCGTTTGCAGATGTCTACGTATCGTAGCAATAGAGTTCTTATGATTCTTAAAACGCGATATCGCATCTCATTTCTATGTTTCATGTAAGATATAATATGATTTGCGAAGTGTTATCTACTCCTCGTCTACACTTCAAATGAATGTAAATGCGACACTTCCTTGAAAGGAAATAGCGTCTGCAGATGTCTAGGTATCGTAGCGATAGAGTTCTAATGCTTCTCAAAACACAATATCGCATCTCATTTCTATGTTTCATGGTAAGATATAATATGATTTGCGAAGTGTTATGTATTCCTCGTCTACACTTCAAATGAATGTAAATGAGAAACTTCCTTGCTTGGAAATAGCGTTTACAGATTTCTACGTATCGTAGCAATATAGTTCAAATGCTTCTTAAAACGAGATATTGCATCTCATATCTATGTTTCATGATAAGATATAATATATATTGCGAAGTATTATGCATTCCTCGTATGCGATACAAATGAATGTAAATGCGACACTTCCTTGCAAGGAAATAGCGTTTGCAGATGTCTACGTATCGTAGCAATAGAGTTCATATGATTCTTAAAACGCGATATCGCATCTCATTTCTATGTTTCATGGTAAGATATAATATGATTTGCGAAGTGTCATGTATTCCTCGTCTACACTTCAAGTGAATGTAAATGCGACACTTCCTTCCAAGGAAATAGCGTTTGCAGATGTCGACGTATCGTAGCAATAGATTTCTAATGCTTCTTAAAACGCGATATCGCATCTCATTTCTATGTTTCATGGTAAGATATAATATGATTTGCGACGTGTCATGTATTCCTCGTCTACACTTCAAATGAATGTAAATGCGACACTTCCTTGCTAGGAAATAGCGTCTGCAGATGTCTAGGTATCGTAGCAATAGAGTTGTAATGCTTCTCAAAACGCGATATCGCATCTCATTTCTATGTTTCATGGTAAGATATAATATGATTTGCGAAGTGTATTGTATTCCTCGTCTACACTTCAAATGAATGTAAATACCGACACTTCCTTTCAAAGAAATAGCATTTGGAGATGTCTACGTATCGTAGCAATAGATTTCTAATGCTTCATAAAACGCGATATCGCATCTCATTTCTATGTTTCATGGTAAGATATAATACGATTTGCGAAGTGTTATGTATTCCTCGTCTACACTTCAAATGAATGCGATTGCGATACTTCCTCGCTAGGAAATAGCGTTTGCAGGTGTCTACGTATCGTAGCAATAGATTTCTAATGCTCCTTAAAACGCGATATCGCATCTCATTTCTATGTTTCATGGTAAGATATAATATGATTTGCGAAGTGTTATGTATTCCTCGTCTACACTTCAAATGAATGTGAATGCGACACTTCTTCGCTAGGAAATAGCGTCTGCAGATGTCTAGGTATCGTAGCAATAGAGTTCAAATGCTTCTTATAACGAGATATAGCATCTCATATCTATGTTTCATGATAAGATATAATATTTATTGCGAAGTGTTATGCATTCCTCGTCTACGAATCAAATGAGTGTAAATGCGACACTTCCTTGCAAGGAAATAGCGTTTGCAGATGTCTACGTATCGTAGCAATAGAGTTCTTATGATTCTTAAAATGCGATATCGCATCTCATTTCTATGTTTCATGGTAAGATATAATATGATTTGCGAAGTGGTATGTATGCCTCGTCTACACTTCAAATGAATGTGAATGCGACACTTCCTTGCAAGGAAATAGCGTTTGCTGATTTCTACGTATCGTAGCAATAAAGTTCTTATGATTCTTGAAACGCGATATCGCATCTCATTTCTATGTTTCATGGCAAGATATAATATGATTTGCGAAGTGTTATGTATTCATCTTCTACACTTCATATGAATGTAAATGCGACACTCCCTTGCAAGGGAATAGCGTTTGCAGATGTCTACCTATCGTAGCAATAGAGTTCTAATGCTTCTTAAAACGCTATATCGCATCTCATTTCTATGTTTCATGGTAAGATATAATATGATTTGCGAAGTGTTATGTATTCCTCGTCTACACTTCATATGAATGTTAATGCGACACCTCCTTGCAAGGAAAGAGCGTTTGCAGATGTCTACGTATCGTAGCAATAGAGTTCTTATGATTCTTAAAACGCGATATCGCATCTCATTTCTATGTTTCATGTAAGATATAATATGATTTGCGAAGTGTTATCTACTCCTCGTCTACACTTCAAATGAATGTAAATGCGACACTTCCTTGAAAGGAAATAGCGTCTGCAGATGTCTAGGTATCGTAGCGATAGAGTTCTAATGCTTCTCAAAACACAATATCGCATCTCATTTCTATGTTTCATGGTAAGATATAATATGATTTGCGAAGTGTTATGTATTCCTCGTCTACACTTCAAATGAATGTAAATGAGACACTTCCTTGCATGGAAATAGCGTTTACAGATTTCTACGTATCGTAGCAATATAGTTCAAATGCTTCTTAAAACGAGATATTGCATCTCATATCTATGTTTCATGATATGATATAATATTCATTGCGAAGTATTATGCATTCCTCGTATGCGATACAAATGAATGTAAATGCGACACTTCCTTGCAAGGAAATAGCGTTTGCAGATGTCTACGTATCGTAGCAATAGAGTTCATATGATTCTTAAAACGCGATATCGCATCTCATTTCTATGTTTCACGGTAAGACATAATATGATTTGCGAAGTGTCATGTATTCCTCGTCTACACTTCAAATGAATGTAAATGCGACACTTTCTAGCAAGGAAACAGCGTTTGCAGATGTCTACGTATCGTAGCAATAGAGTTTTAATGCTTCTTAAAACGCGATATGGCATCTCATTTCTATGTTTCATGGTAAGATATAATATGATTTGCGAAGTGTTATGTATTCCTCGTCTACACTTCATATGAATGTTAATGCGACACTTCCTTGCAAGGAAAGAGCGTTTGCAGATGTCTACGTATCGTAGCAATAGAGTTCTTATGATTCTTAAAACGCGATATCGCATCTCATTTCTATGTTTCATGTAAGATATAATATGATTTGCGAAGTGTTATCTACTCCTAGTCTACACTTCAAATGAATGTAAATGCGACACTTCCTTGAAAGGAAATAGCGTCTGCAGATGTCTAGGTATCGTAGCGATAGAGTTCTAATGCTTCTCAAAACACAATATCGCATCTCATTTCTATGTTTCATGGTAAGATATAATATGATTTGCGAAGTGTCATGTATTCCTCGTCTACACTTCAAGTGAATGTAAATGCGACACTTCCTTCCAAGGAAATAGCGTTTGCAGATGTCTACGTATCGTAGCAATAGATTTCTAATGCTTCTTAAAACGCGATATCGCATCTCATTTCTATGTTTCATGGTAAGATATAATATGATTTGCGAAGTGTTATGTATTCCTCGTCTACACTTCAAATGAATGTAAATGCGACACTTCCTTGCAAGGAAATAGCGTTTGCAGATGTCTACGTATCGTAGCAATAGAGTTCTTATGATTCTTAAGACGCGATATCGCATCTCATTTCTGTGTTTCATGGTAAGATATAATATGATTTGCGAAGTGTTATGTATTCTTCGTCTACACATCAAATGAATGTGAATGCGACACTTCCTCGCTAGGAAATAGCGTTTGCAGATGTCTACGTGTCGTAGCAATAGAGTTCTTATGATCCATAAAACGCGTTATCACATCTCATTTCTATGTTTCATGGTAAGATATAATATGATTTGCGAAGTGTTATGCATTCCTCGTCTACACTTCAAATGAATGTGAATGCGACACTTCCTCGCTAGGAAATAGCGTTTGCAGATGTCTACGTATCGTAGCAATAGATTTCTAATGCTTCTTAAAACGCGATATCGCATCTCATTTCTATGTTTCATGGTAAGATATAATATGATTTGCGAAGTGTCATGTATTCCTCGTCTACACTTCAAATGAATGTAAATGCGACACTTCCTTGCTAGGAAATAGCGTCTGCAGATGTCTAGGTATCGTAGCAATAGGGTTCAAATGCTTCTTAAAACGAGATATTGCATCTCATATCTATGTTTCATGATAAGATATAATATTCATTGCGAAGTGTTATGCATTCTTCGTCTACGATTCAAATGAATGTAAATGCGACACTTCCTTGCAAGGAAATAGCGTTTGCAGATGTCCACGTATCGTAGCAATAGAGTTCTTATGATTCTTAAAACGCAATATCGCATCTCATTTCTATGTTTCATGGTAAGATATAATATGATTTGCGAAGTGTCATGTATTCCTCGTCTACACTTCAAATGAATGTGAATGCGACACTTCCTTGCAAGCAAATAGCGTTTGCAGATGTCTACGTATCGTAGCAATAGAGTTCATATGATTCTTAAAACGCGATATCGCATCTCATTTCTATGTTTCATGGTAAGATATAATATGATTTGAGAAGTGTTATGTATTCCTCGTCTACACTTCAAAGGAACGTGAATGTGACACTTCCTCGCTGGGAAATAGCGTTTGCAGATGTCTACGTATTGTAGCAATAGATTTCTAACGCTTCTTAAAACGCGATATCGCATCTCATTTCTATGTTTCATGGTAAGATATAATATGATTTGCGAAGTGTTATGTATTCCTCGTCTACACTTCAAATGAATGTAAATGCGACACTTCCTTGCATGGAAATAGCGTTTGCAGATTTCTACGTATCGTAGCAATAGAGTTCTTATGATTCTTAAAACGCGATATCGCATCTCATTTCTATGTTTCATGGTAAGATATAATATGATTTGCGAAGTGTTATGTATTCCTCGTCTACACTTCAGATGAATGTAAATGCGACACTTCCTTGCAAGGAAATAGCGTTTGCAGATGTCTACGTATCGTAGCAATAGAGTTCTTATGATTCTTAAGACGCGATATCGCATCTCATTTCTGTGTTTCATGGTAAGATATAATATGATTTGCGAAGTGTTATGTATTCCTCGTCTACATATCAAATGAATGTGAATGCGACACTTCCTCGCTAGGAAATAGCGTTTGCAGATTTCTACGTATCGTAGCAATAGAGTTCATATGATTCTTAAAACGCGATATCGCATCTCATTTCTATGTTTCATGGTAAGATATAATATGATTTGAGAAGTGTTATGTATTCCTCGTCTACACTTCAAAGGAACGTGAATGTGACACTTCCTCGCTGGGAAATAGCGTTTGCAGATGTCTACGTATTGTAGCAATAGATTTCTAACGCTTCTTAAAACGCGATATCGCATCTCATTTCTATGTTTCATGGTAAGATATAATATGATTTGCGAAGTGTTATGTATTCCTCGTCTACACTTCAAATGAATGTAAATGCGACACTTCCTTGCATGGAAATAGCGTTTGCAGATTTCTACGTATCGTAGCAATAGAGTTCTTATGATTCTTAAAACGCGATATCGCATCTCATTTCTATGTTTCATGGTAAGATATAATATGATTTGCGAAGTGTTATGTATTCCTCGTCTACACTTCAAATGAATGTAAATGCGACAGTTTCTAACAAGGAAACAGCGTTTGCAGATGTCTACGTATCGTAGCAATAGAGTTTTAATGCTTCTTAAAACGCGA
Organism: Xylocopa sonorina; assembly: GCF_050948175.1. NCBI lineage: Eukaryota > Metazoa > Arthropoda > Insecta > Hymenoptera > Apidae > Xylocopa > Xylocopa sonorina. The sequence continues at coordinate 6,230 of NW_027490560.1, forward strand.
TATGGCATCTCATTTCTATGTTTCATGGTAAGATATAATATGATTTGCGAAGTGGTATGTATTCCTCGTCTACACTTCATATGAATGTTAATGCGACACTTCCTTGCAAGGAAAGAGCGTTTGCAGATGTCTACGTATCGTAGCAATAGAGTTCTTATGATTCTTAAAACGCGATATCGCATCTCATTTCTATGTTTCATGTAAGATATAATATGATTTGCGAAGTGTTATCTACTCCTCGTCTACACTTCAAATGAATGTAAATGCGACACTTCCTTGAAAGGAAATAGCGTCTGCAGATGTCTAGGTATCGTAGCGATGGAGTTCTAATGCTTCTCAAAACACAATATCGCATCTCATTTCTATGTTTCATGGTAAGATATAATATGATTTGCGAAGTGTTATGTATTCCTCGTCTACACTTCAAATGAATGTAAATGAGAAACTTCCTTGCTTGGAAATAGCGTTTACAGATTTCTACGTATCGTAGCAATATAGTTCAAATGCTTCTTAAAACGAGATATTGCATCTCATATCTATGTTTCATGATAAGATATAATATATATTGCGAAGTATTATGCATTCCTCGTATGCGATACAAATGAATGTAAATGCGACACTTCCTTGCAAGGAAATAGCGTTTGCAGATGTCTACGTATCGTAGCAATAGAGTTCATATGATTCTTAAAACGCGATATCGCATCTCATTTCTATGTTTCATGGTAAGATATAATATGATTTGCGAAGTGTCATGTATTCCTCGTCTACACTTCAAGTGAATGTAAATGCGACACTTCCTTCCAAGGAAATAGCGTTTGCAGATGTCGACGTATCGTAGCAATAGATTTCTAATGCTTCTTAAAACGCGATATCGCATCTCATTTCTATGTTTCATGGTAAGATATAATATGATTTGCGACGTGTCATGTATTCCTCGTCTACACTTCAAATGAATGTAAATGCGACACTTCCTTGCTAGGAAATAGCGTCTGCAGATGTCTAGGTATCGTAGCAATAGAGTTGTAATGCTTCTCAAAACGCGATATCGCATCTCATTTCTATGTTTCATGGTAAGATATAATATGATTTGCGAAGTGTTATGTATTCCTCGTCTACACTTCAAATGAATGTAAATACCGACACTTCCTTTCAAAGAAATAGCATTTGGAGATGTCTACGTATCGTAGCAATAGATTTCTAATGCTTCATAAAACGCGATATCGCATGTCATTTCTATGTTTCATGGTAAGATATAATATGATTTGCGAAGTGTTATGTATTCCTCGTCTACACTTCAAATGAATGCGATTGCGATACTTCCTCGCTAGGAAATAGCGTTTGCAGGTGTCTACGTATCGTAGCAATAGATTTCTAATGCTCCTTAAAACGCGATATCGCATCTCATTTCTATGTTTCATGGTAAGATATAATATGATTTGCGAAGTGTTATGTATTCCTCGTCTACACTTCAAATGAATGTGAATGCGACACTTCTTCGCTAGGAAATAGCGTCTGCAGATGTCTAGGTATCGTAGAAATAGAGTTCAAATGCTTCTTATAACGAGATATAGCATCTCATATCTATGTTTCATGATAAGATATAATATTTATTGCGAAGTGTTATGCATTCCTCGTCTACGAATCAAATGAGTGTAAATGCGACACTTCCTTGCAAGGAAATAGCGTTTGCAGATGTCTACGTATCGTAGCAATAGAGTTCTTATGATTCTTAAAATGCGATATCGCATCTCATTTCTATGTTTCATGGTAAGATATAATATGATTTGCGAAGTGGTATGTATGCCTCGTCTACACTTCAAATGAATGTGAATGCGACACTTCCTTGCAAGGAAATAGCGTTTGCTGATTTCTACGTATCGTAGCAATAGAGTTCTTATGATTCTTAAAACGCGATATCGCATCTCATTTCTATGTTTCATGTAAGATATAATATGATTTGCGAAGTGTTATCTACTCCTCGTCTACACTTCAAATGAATGTAAATGCGACACTTCCTTGCAAGGAAATAGCGTCTGCAGATGTCTACGTATCGTAGCAATAGAGTTCTTATGATTCTTAAGACGCGATATCGCATCTCATTTCTGTGTTTCATGGTAAGATATAATATGATTTGCGAAGTGTTATGTATTCCTCGTCTACATATCAAATGAATGTGAATGCGACACTTCCTCGCTAGGAAATAGCGTTTGCAGATTTCTACGTATCGTAGCAATAGAGTTCATATGATTCTTAAAACGCGATATCGCATCTCATTTCTATGTTTCATGGTAAGATATAATATGATTTGAGAAGTGTTATGTATTCCTCGTCTACACTTCAAAGGAACGTGAATGTGACACTTCCTCGCTGGGAAATAGCGTTTGCAGATGTCTACGTATTGTAGCAATAGATTTCTAACGCTTCTTAAAACGCGATATCGCATCTCATTTCTATGTTTCATGGTAAGATATAATATGATTTGCGAAGTGTTATGTATTCCTCGTCTACACTTCAAATGAATGTAAATGCGACACTTCCTTGCATGGAAATAGCGTTTGCAGATTTCTACGTATCGTAGCAATAGAGTTCTTATGATTCTTAAAACGCGATATCGCATCTCATTTCTATGTTTCATGGTAAGATATAATATGATTTGCGAAGTGTTATGTATTCCTCGTCTACACTTCAAATGAATGTAAATGCGACAGTTTCTAGCAAGGAAACAGCGTTTGCAGATGTCTACGTATCGTAGCAATAGAGTTTTAATGCTTCTTAAAACGCGATATGGCATCTCATTTCTATGTTTCATGGTAAGATATAATATGATTTGCGAAGTGGTATGTATTCCTCGTCTACACATCATATGAATGTTAATGCGACACTTCCTTGCAAGGAAAGAGCGTTTGCAGATGTCTACGTATCGTAGCAATAGAGTTCTTATGATTCTTAAAACGCGATATCGCATCTCATTTCTATGTTTCATGTAAGATATAATATGATTTGCGAAGTGTTATCTACTCCTCGTCTACACTTCAAATGAATGTAAATGCGACACTTCCTTGAAAGGAAATAGCGTCTGCAGATGTCTAGGTATCGTAGCGATAGAGTTCTAATGCTTCTCAAAACACAATATCGCATCTCATTTCTATGTTTCATGGTAAGATATAATATGATTTGCGAAGTGTTATGTATTCCTCGTCTACACTTCAAATGAATGTAAATGAGAAACTTCCTTGCTTGGAAATAGCGTTTACAGATTTCTACGTATCGTAGCAATATAGTTCAAATGCTTCTTAAAACGAGATATTGCATCTCATATCTATGTTTCATGATAAGATATAATATATATTGCGAAGTATTATGCATTCCTCGTATGCGATACAAATGAATGTAAATGCGACACTTCCTTGCAAGGAAATAGCGTTTGCAGATGTCTACGTATCGTAGCAATAGAGTTCATATGATTCTTAAAACGCGATATCGCATCTCATTTCTATGTTTCATGGTAAGATATAATATGATTTGCGAAGTGTCATGTATTCCTCGTCTACACTTCAAGTGAATGTAAATGCGACACTTCCTTCCAAGGAAATAGCGTTTGCAGATGTCGACGTATCGTAGCAATAGATTTCTAATGCTTCTTAAAACGCGATATCGCATCTCATTTCTATGTTTCATGGTAAGATATAATATGATTTGCGACGTGTCATGTATTCCTCGTCTACACTTCAAATGAATGTAAATGCGACACTTCCTTGCTAGGAAATAGCGTCTGCAGATGTCTAGGTATCGTAGCAATAGAGTTGTAATGCTTCTCAAAACGCGATATCGCATCTCATTTCTATGTTTCATGGTAAGATATAATATGATTTGCGAAGTGTTATGTATTCCTCGTCTACACTTCAAATGAATGTAAATACCGACACTTCCTTTCAAAGAAATAGCATTTGGAGATGTCTACGTATCGTAGCAATAGATTTCTAATGCTTCATAAAACGCGATATCGCATCTCATTTCTATGTTTCATGGTAAGATATAATACGATTTGCGAAGTGTTATGTATTCCTCGTCTACACTTCAAATGAATGCGATTGCGATACTTCCTCGCTAGGAAATAGCGTTTGCAGGTGTCTACGTATCGTAGCAATAGATTTCTAATGCTCCTTAAAACGCGATATCGCATCTCATTTCTATGTTTCATGGTAAGATATAATATGATTTGCGAAGTGTTATGTATTCCTCGTCTACACTTCAAATGAATGTGAATGCGACACTTCTTCGCTAGGAAATAGCGTCTGCAGATGTCTAGGTATCGTAGCAATAGAGTTCAAATGCTTCTTATAACGAGATATAGCATCTCATATCTATGTTTCATGATAAGATATAATATTTATTGCGAAGTGTTATGCATTCCTCGTCTACGAATCAAATGAGTGTAAATGCGACACTTCCTTGCAAGGAAATAGCGTTTGCAGATGTCTACGTATCGTAGCAATAGAGTTCTTATGATTCTTAAAATGCGATATCGCATCTCATTTCTATGTTTCATGGTAAGATATAATATGATTTGCGAAGTGGTATGTATGCCTCGTCTACACTTCAAATGAATGTGAATGCGACACTTCCTTGCAAGGAAATAGCGTTTGCTGATTTCTACGTATCGTAGCAATAAAGTTCTTATGATTCTTGAAACGCGATATCGCATCTCATTTCTATGTTTCATGGCAAGATATAATATGATTTGCGAAGTGTTATGTATTCATCTTCTACACTTCATATGAATGTAAATGCGACACTCCCTTGCAAGGGAATAGCGTTTGCAGATGTCTACCTATCGTAGCAATAGAGTTCTAATGCTTCTTAAAACGCTATATCGCATCTCATTTCTATGTTTCATGGTAAGATATAATATGATTTGCGAAGTGTTATGTATTCCTCGTCTACACTTCATATGAATGTTAATGCGACACCTCCTTGCAAGGAAAGAGCGTTTGCAGATGTCTACGTATCGTAGCAATAGAGTTCTTATGATTCTTAAAACGCGATATCGCATCTCATTTCTATGTTTCATGTAAGATATAATATGATTTGCGAAGTGTTATCTACTCCTCGTCTACACTTCAAATGAATGTAAATGCGACACTTCCTTGCAAGGAAATAGCGTCTGCAGATGTCTACGTATCGTAGCAATAGAGTTCTTATGATTCTTAAGACGCGATATCGCATCTCATTTCTGTGTTTCATGATAAGATATAATATTTATTGCGAAGTGTTATGCATTCCTCGTCTACGATTCAAATGAATGTAAATGCGACACTTCCTTGCAAGGAAATAGCGTTTGCAGATGTCTACGTATCGTAGCAATAGAGTTATTATGATTCTTAAAACGCGATATCGCATCTCATTTCTATGTTTCATGGTAAGATATAATATGATTTGCGAAGTGTTATGTATTCCTCGTCTACACTTCAAATGAATGTGAATGCGACACTTCTTCGCTAGGAAATAGCGTTTGCAGATGACTAGGTATCGTAGCAATATAGTTCAAATGCTTCTTAAAACGAGATATTGCATCTCATATCTATGTTTCATGATAAGATATAATATTCATTGCGAAGTGTTATGCATTCCTCGTCTACGACTCAAATGAAAGTAAATGCGACACTTCCTTGCAAGGAAATAGCGTTTGCAGATTTTTACGTATCGTTGCAATAGAGTTCATATGATTCTTAAAACGCGATATCGCATCTCATTTCTATGTTTCATGGTAAGATGTAATATGATTTGCGAAGTGTTATGTATTCCTCCTCTACACTTCAAATGAATGTAAATGCGACACTTCCTTGCTAGGAAATAGCGTCTGCAGATGTCTAGGTGTCGTAGCAATATAGTTCAAATGCTTCTTAAAACGAGATATTGCATCTCATATCTATGTTTCATGATAAGATATAATATTCATTGCGAAGTATTATGCATTCCTCGTATGCGATACAAATGAATTTAAATGCGAAACTTCCTTGCAAGGAAATAGCGTTTGCAGATGTCTACGTATCGTAGCAATAGATTTCTTATGATCCTTAAAACGCGATATCGCATCTCATTTCTATGTTTCGTGGTAAGATATAATATGATTTGCGAAGTGTTATGTATTCCTCGTCTACACTTCAAATGAATGTGAATACGACACTTCCTCGTTAGGAAATAGCGTTTGCAGATGTCTACGTATCGTAGCAATAGTGTTCTTACGATTCTTAAAACGCGATATCGCAACTCATTTCTATGGTTCATTGTAAGATATAATATGATTTGCGAAGTGCTATGTATTCCTCGTCCACACTTCAAATGAATGTAAATGCGATACTTCCTCGCTAGGAAATAGCGTTTGCAGATGTTTACGTATCGTAACAATAGCTTTCTAATGCTTCTTAAAACGCGATTTCGCATCTCATTTCTATGTTTCATGGTAAGATATAATATGATTTGCGAAGTGTTATGTATTCCTCGTCTACACTTCAAACGAATGTGAATGCGACACTTCCTCGCTAGCAAATAGCGTTTGCAGATGTCTACGTATCGTAGCAAGAGACTTCTAAAGCTTCTTAAAACGCGATATCGCATCTCATTTCTATGTTTCATGGTAAGATATAACATGATTTGCGAAGTGTTATGTATTCCTCGTCTACACTTCAAATGAATGTAAATGCGACACTTCCTTGCTAGGAAATAGCGTCTGCAGATGCCTAGGTATCGTAGCAATAGAGTTCAAATGCTTCTTAAAACGAGATATTGCATCTCATATCTATGTTTCATGATAAGATATAATATTCATTGCGAAGTGTTATGCATTCCTCGTCTACGATTCAGATGAATGTAAATGCGACACTTCCTCGCTAGGAAATAGCGTTTGCAGATGTCTACGTATCGTAGCAATAGAGATCTTATGATTCTTAAAACGCGATATCGCAACTCATTTCTATGTTTCATGGTAAGATATAATGTGATTTGCGAAGTGTTATGTTTTCCTCGTCTACACTTCAAATGAATGTAAATGCGACACTTCTTTGCTAGGAAATAGCGTCTGCAGATGTCTAGGTATCGTAGCAATAGAGTTCAAATGCTTCTTAAAACGAGATATTGCATCTCATATCTATGTTTCATGATAAGATATAATATTCATTGCAAAGTGTTATGCATTCCTCGTATACGATTAAAACGAATGTAAATGCGACACTTCTTTGCTAGGAAATAGCGTCTGCAGATGTCTAGGTTTGGAGCAATAGAGTTCAAATGCTTCTGAAAACGCGATATCGCACCTCATTTCTAAATTTCATGGTAAGATATAACATGATTTGCGAAGTGTTATGTATTCCTCGTCTACATTTCAAATGAATGTGATTGCGATACTTCCTCGCTAGGAAATAGCGTTTGCAGATGTCTACGTATCGTAGCAATAGCTTTCTAATGCTTCTTAGATCGCGATATCGCATCTCATTTCTATGTTTCATGGTAAGATATAATATGATTTGCGAAGTGTTATGTATTCCTCGTCTACACTTCAAATGAATGTGAATGCGACACTTCCTCGCTAGGAAATAGCGTTTGCAGATGTCTACGTATCGTAGCAATAGAGTTCTAATGCTTCTTAAAACGCTATATCGCATCTCATTTCTGTGTTTCATGGTAAGATATAATATGATTTGCGAAGTGTTATGTATTCCTCGTCTACACTTCATATGAATGTTAATGCGACACCTCCTTGCAAGGAAAGAGCGTTTGCAGATGTCTACGTATCGTAGCAATAGAGTTCTTATGATTCTTAAAACGCGATATCGCATCTCATTTCTATGTTTCATGTAAGATATAATATGATTTGCGAAGTGTTATCTACTCCTCGTCTACAATTCAAATGAATGTAAATGCGACACTTCATTGCTAGGAAATAGCGTCTGCAGATGTCTAGGTATCGTGGCAATAGAGTTCAAATGCTTCTTAAAACGAGATATTGCATCTCATATCTATGTTTCATTATAAGATATAATATTCATTGCAAAGTGTTATGCATTCCTCGTATATGATTAAAACAAATGTAAATGCGACACTTCCTGGCAAGGAAATAGCGTTTGCAGATGTCTACGTATCGTAGCAATAGAGTTCTTATGATACTTAAAACGCGATATCGCATCTCATTTCTATGTTTCATGGTAAGATATAATATGATTTGCGAAGTGTTATGTATTCCTCGTCTACACATCAAATGTATGTGAATGCGACACTTCCTCGCTAGGAAATAGCGTTTGCAGATGTCTACGTATCGTAGCAATAGAGTTCTTATGATCCTTAAAACGCGTTATCGCATCTCATTTCTATGTTTCATGGTAAGATATAATATGATTTGCGAAGTGTTATGCATTCCTCGTCTACACTTCAAATGAATGTGAATACGACACTTCCTCGCTAGGAAATAGCGTTTGCAGATGTCTACGTATCGTAGCAATAGATTTCCAATGCTTCTTAGAACGCGATATCGCACCTCATTTCTATGTTTCATGGTAAGATATAACATGATTTGCGAAGTGTTATTTATTCCTCGTCTACACTTCAAATGAATGTAAGTGTGACACTTCCTTGCTAGGAAATAGTGTCTGCAGATGTCTAGGTATCGTAGCGATAGATTTCCAATGCTTCTTAAAACGCGATATCGCACCTCATTTCTATGTTTCATGGTAAGATATAACATGATTTGCGAAGTGTTATGTATTCCTCGTCTACACTTCAAATGAATGTGATTGCGATACTTCCTCGCTAGGAAATAGCGTTTGCAGATGTCTACGTATCGTAGCAATAGCTTTCTAATGCTTCTTAGGTCGCGATATCGCATCTCATTTCTATGTTTCATGGTAAGATATAATATTCATTGCGAAGTGTTATGTATTCTTCGTCTACACTTCAAATGAATGTAAATGCGACACTTCCATGTTAGGAAATAGCGTCTGCAGATGTTTGGGTGTCGTAGCAATAGAGTTCTAATGCTTCTTAAAACGAGATATTGCATCTCTTATTTATGTTTCATGATAAGATATAATATTCATTGCGAAGTGTTATGCATTGCTCGTCTACGATTCAAATGAAAGTAAATGCGACACTTCCTTGTTAGGAAATAGCGTCTGCAGATGTTTGGGTATCGTAGCAATAGAGTTCTAATGCTAATTAAAACGAGATATTGTATCTCTTATTTATGTTTCATGATAAGATATAATATTCATCGCGAAGTGTTATGCATTGCTCGTCTACGATTCAAATGAAAGTAAATGCAACACTTCGTTGCAAGAAAATAGCGTTTGCAATGTCTACCTATCGTAGCAATAGTGTTCTAATGCTTTTAAAACGCGATATCGCATCTCATTTCTATATTTCATGGTAAGGTATAATATGATTTGCGAAGTGTTATGTATTCCTCGTCTACACTTCAAATAAATGTGAATGCGACACTTCCTCGCTAGGAAATAGCGTCTGCAGATGTCTAGGTATCGTAGCAATAGAGTTCTAATGCTTCTTAAAACGAGATATTGCATCTCTTATCTATGTTTCTTGATAAGATATAATATTCATTGCGAAGAGTTATGCATTCCACGTCTACGATTCAAATGAATGTAAATGCTACACTTCCTCGCAAGGAAATAGCGTTTGCAGATGTCTACGTATCGTAGCAATGGATTTCTGATGCTTCTTAGAACGCGATATCGCGTCTCATTTCTATGTTCCATGGTAAGATATAATATGATTTGCGAAGTGTCATGTATTCCTCGTCTACACTTCAAATGAACGTAAATGCGACACTTCCTTGCAAGGAAATAGCGTTTGCAGATGTCTACGTATCGAAGCAATAGAGTTCAGATGCTTCTTAAAACGAGATATTGCATCTCATATCTGTGTTTCATGATAAGATATAATATTCATTGCGAAGTGTTATGCATTCCTCGTCTACGATTCAAATGAATGTAAATGCGACACTTCCTTGCAAGGAAATAGCGTTTGCAAATGTCTACCTATCGTAGCAACAGAGTTCATATGATTCTTGAAACGTGATATCGCATCTCATTTCTATGTCTCATGGTAAGATATAACATGATTTGCGAAGTGTTGTGTATTCTTCGTCTACACTTCAAATGAATGTGAATGCGATACTTTCCCTCTAGGAAATAGCGTTTGCAGATGTCTACGTATAGTAGCAATAGCTTTCTAATGCATCTTAAAACCCCCATATCGCAACTCATTTCTATGTTTCATGGTAAGATATAATATGATTTGCGAAGTATCATGTATTCCTCGTCTACACTTCAAAGGAATGTAAATGCGACACTTCCTTGCAAGGAAATAGCGTTTGCAGACGTCTACGTATCGAAGCAATAGAGTTCAAATGCTTCTTAAAACGAGATATTGCATCTCATATCTATGTTTCATGATAAGATATAATATTCATTGCGAAGTGTTATGTATTCCTCGTCTACACTTCAAATGAATGTGAATGCGACACTTCCTCGCTAGGAAATAGCGTTTGCAGATGTCTACGTATCGTAGCAATAGAGTTCTAATGCTTCATAAAACGCGATATCGCATCTCATTTCTATGTTTCATGGTAAGATATAATATGATTTGCGAAGTGTTATGTATTCCTCGTCTACATTTCAAATGAATGTAAATGCGACACTTCCTTGCAAGGAAATAGCGTTTGCAGATGTCTACGTATCGTAGCAATAAAGTTCTTATGATTCTTAAAACGCGATATCGTATCTCATTTCTATGTTTCATGGTAAGTATAATATGATTTGCGAAGTGATATGTATTCCTCGTCTACATTTCAAATGAATGTAAATGCGACACTTCCTTGCAAGGAAATAGCGTTTGCATATGTCTACGTATCGTAGCAATGGATTTCTGAAGCTTCTTAGAACGCAATATCCCATCTCATTTCTATGTTTCATGGTAAGATATAATATGATTTGCGAAGTGTCATGTATTCCTCGTCTACACTTCAAATGAATGTAAATGCGACACTTCCTTGCAAGGAAATAGCGTTTGCAGATGTCTACGTATCGAGGCAATGGAGTTCAAGTGCTTCTTAAAACGAGATATCGCATCTCATTTCTATGTTTCATGGTAAGATATAATATGATTTGCGAAGTGTCATGTATTCCTCGTCTACACTTCAAATGAATGTGAATGCGACACTTCCTTGCAAGCAAATAGCGTTTGCAGATGTCTACGTATCGTAGAGCAATAGAGTTCATATGATTCTTAAAACGCGATATCGCATCTCATTTCTATGTTTCATGGTAAGATGTAATATGATTTGCCAAGTGTTATGTATTCCTCGTCTACACTTCAAATGAATGTAAATGCGACACTTCCTTTCAAGGAAATAGCGTATGCAGATGTCTACGTGTCGAAGGAATAGAGTTCAAATGCTTCTTAAAACGAGATATTGCATCTCATATCTATGTTTCATGATAAGATATAATATTCATTGCGAAGTGTTATGTATTCCTCGTCTACACTTCAAATGAATGTGAATGCGACACTTCCTCGCTAGGAAATAGCGTTTGCAGATGTCTACGTATCGTAGCAATAGAGTTCTAATGCTTCATAAAACGCGATATCGCATCTCATTTCTATGTTTCATGGTAAGATATAATATGATTTGCGAAGTGTTATGTATTCCTCGTCTACATTTCAAATGAATGTAAATGCGACATCTTCCTTGCAAGGAAATAGCGTTTGCAGATGTCTACGTATCGTAGCAATAAAGTTCTTATGATTCTTAAAACGCGATATCGTATCTCATTTCTATGTTTCATGGTAAGGTATAATATGATTTGCGAAGTGATATGTATTCCTCGTCTACATTTCAAATGAATGTAAATGCGACACTTCCTTGCAAGGAAATAGCGTTTGCATATGTCTACGTATCGTAGCAATGGATTTCTGAAGCTTCTTAGAACGCAATATCGCATCTCATTTCTATGTTTCATGGTAAGATATAATATGATTTGCGAAGTGTCATGTATTCCTCGTCTACACTTCAAATGAATGTAAATGCGACACTTCCTTGCAAGGAAATAGCGTTTGCATATGTCTACGTATCGTAGCAATGATTTCTGAAGCTTCTTAGAACGCAATATCGCATCTCATTTCTATGTTTCATGGTAAGATATAATATGATTTGCGAAGTGTTATGTATTCCTCGTCTACACTTCAAATGAATGTAAATGCGACACTTCCTTGCAAGGAAATAGCGTTTGCAGATGTCTACGTATCGAAGCAATGGAGTTCAAGTGCTTCTTAAAACGAGATATTGCATCTCATATATATGTTTCATGATAAGATATAATATTCATTGCGAAGTGTTATGCATTCCTCGTCTACGATTCATATGAAAGTAAATGCGACACTTCCTTGCAAGGAAATAGCCGTTTGCAGATGCCTACGTATCGTAGCAATAGAGTTCATATGATTCTTAAAACGCGATATCGCATCTCATTGCTATGTCTCATGGTAAGATATAAAATGATTTGCGAAGTGGTATGTATTCCTCGTCTACACTTCAAATGAATGTGAATGCGACACTTCCTCGCTAGGAAATAGCGTCTCCAGATGTCTAGGTATCGTAGCAATAGAGTTCTAATGCTTCTTAAAACGAGATATTGCATCTCTTATCTATGTTTCATGATAAGATATAATATTCATTGCGAAGTGTTATGCATTCCCCGTCTACGATTCAATTGAAAGTAAATGCGACACTTCCTTGCAAGGAAATAGCGTTTGCAGATGCCTACGTATCGTAGCAATGGATTTCTGATGCTTCTTAGAACGCGATATCGCATCTCATTTCTATGTTTCATGGTAAGATATAATATTCATTGCGAAGTGTTATGTATTCCTCGTCTACACTTCAAATGAATGTGAATGCGACACTTCCTCGCTAGGAAATAGCGGTTTGCAGATGTCTACGTATCGTAGCAATAGAGTTCTAATGCTTCATAAAACGCGATATCGCATCTCATTTCTATGTTTCATGGTAAGATATAATATGATTTGCGAAGTGTTATGTATTCCTCGTCTACACTTCAAATGAATGTAAATGCGACACTTCCTTGCAAGGAAATAGCGTTTGCAGATGTCTACGTATCGTAGCAATAGAGTTCATACGATTCTTAAAACGTGATATCGCATCTCATTCCTATGTTTCATGGTAAGATATAACATGATTAGCGAAGTGTTGTGTATTCTTCGTCTACACTTCAAATGAATGTGAATGCGATACTTCCCCGCTAGGAAATAGCGTTTGCAGATGTCTACGTATCGTAGCAATAGCTTTCTAATGCTTCTTAAAACCCCGATATCGCAAATCATTTCTATGTTCCATGTTAAGATGTAATATGATTGCGAAGTGTCATGTATTCCTCGTCTACACTTCAAATGAACGTAAATGCGACACTTCCTTGCAAGGAAATAGGCGTTTGCAGATGTCTACGTATCGAAGCAATAGAGTTCAAATGCTTCTTAAAACGAGATATTGCATCTCATATCTGTGTTTCATGATAAGATATAATATTCATTGCGAAGTGTTATGCATTCCTCGTCTACGATTCAAATGAATGTAAATGCGACACTTCCTTGCAAGGAAATAGCGTTTGCAAATGTCTACCTATCGTAGCAATAGAGTTCTTATGATTCCTAAAACGCGATATCGCATCTCATTTCTATATTTCATGGTAAGGTATAATATGATTTGCGATGTGTTATGTATTCCTCGTCTACACTTCAAATGAATGTGAATGCGACACTTCCTCGCTAGGAAATAGCGTCTGCAGATGTTTGGGTATCGTAGCAATAGAGTTCTAATGCTCCTTAAAACGAGATATTGCATCTCTTATATATGTTTCATGATAAGATATAGTATTCATTGCGAAGTGTTATGCATTGCTCGTCTACGATTGAAATGAAAGTAAATGCAACACTTCCTTGCAAGGAAATAGCGTTTGCAGATGTCTACGTATCATAGCAATAGAGTTCTTATGATTCTTAAAACGCGATATCGCATCTCATTTCTATGTTTCATGGTAAGGTATAATATTCATTGCGAAGAGTTATGCATTCCTTGTCTACGATTCAAATGAATGTAAATGCGACTCTTCCTTGCAAGGAAATAGCGTTTGCAGATGTCTACGTATCGTAGCAATGGAGTTCAAATGCTTCTTAAAACGAGATATTGCATCTCATATCTATGTTTCATGATAAGATATAATATTCATTGCGAAGTGTTATGTATTCCTCGTCTACACTTCAAATGAATGTGAATGCGACACTTCCTCGCTAGGAAATAGCGTTTGCAGATGTCTACGTATCGTAGCAATAGAGTTCTAATGCTTCATAAAACGCGATATCGCATCTCATTTCTATGTTTCATGGTAAGATATAATATGAATTGCGAAGTGTTGAGTATTCCTCGTCTACACTTCAAACGAATGTGAATGCGACACTTCCTCGCTAGGAAATGGCGTTTGCAGATGTCTACCTATCGTAGCAATAGAGTTCTAATGCTTCTTAAAACGCGATATCGCATCTCATTTCTATGTTTCATGATAAGATATAATATGATGCGCGAAGTGTTATGCATTCCTCGTCTACGATTCAAATGAATGTAAATGCGACACTTCCTTGCAAGGAAATAGCGTTTGCAGATGTCTACGTATCGTAGCAATAGAGTTCTTATGATTCTTAAAACGCGATATCGCATCTCTTTTCTGTGTTTCATGGTAAGATATAATATGATTTGCGAAGTGTCATGTATTCCCCCGTCTACACTTCAAATGAACGTAAATGCGACACTTCGTGCAAGGAAATAGCGTTTGCAGATGTCTACGTATCGTAGCAATAGCATTCTAATGCTTCCTACAACGCGATATCGCATCTCATTTCTATGTTTCATGGTAAGATATAATATGATTTGCGAAGTGTTATGTATTCCTCGTCTACACTTCAAATGAATGTGAATGCGACACTTCTTTGCAAGGAAATAGCGTTTGCAGATGTCTACCTATCGTAGCAATAGAGTTTTTATGATTCTTAAAACGCGATATCGCATCTCATTTCTATATTTCATGGTAAGGTATAATATGATTTGCGAAGTGTTATGTATTCCTCGTCTACACTTCAAATGAATGTGAATGCGACACTTCCTCGCTAGGAAATAGCGTCTGCAGATGTCTAGGTATCGTAGCAATAGAGTTCTAATGCTTCTTAAAACGAGATATTGCATCTCTTATCTATGTTTCATGATAAGATATAATATTCATTGCGAAGTGTTATGTATTCCTCGTCTACACTTCAAATGAATGTGAATGCGACACTCCTCGCTAGGAAATAGCGTTTGCAGATGTCTACGTATCGTAGCAATAGAGTTCTAATGCTTCATAAAACGCGATATCGCATCTCATTTCTATGTTTCATGGTAAGATATAATATGATTTGCGAAGTGTTATGTATTCCTCGTCTACATTTCAAATGAATGTAAATGCGACACTTCCTTGCAAGGAAATAGCGTTTGCAGATGTCTACGTATCGTAGCAATAAAGTTCTTATGATTCTTAAAACGCGATATCGTATCTCATTTCTATGTTTCATGGTAAGGTATAATATGATTTGCGAAGTGATATGTATTCCTCGTCTACATTTCAAATGAATGTAAATGCGACACTTCCTTGCAAGGAAATAGCGTTTGCATATGTCTACGTATCGTAGCAATGGATTTCTGAAGCTTCTTAGAACGCAATATCGCATCTCATTTCTATGTTTCATGGTAAGATATAATATGATTTGCGAAGTGTCATGTATTCCTCGTCTACACTTCAAATGAATGTAAATGCGACACTTCCTTGCAAGGAAATAGCGTTTGCATATGTCTACGTATCGTAGCAATGGATTTCTGAAGCTTCTTAGAACGCAATATCGCATCTCATTTCTATGTTTCATGGTAAGATATAATATGATTTGCGAAGTGTTATGTATTCCTCGTCTACACTTCAAATGAATGTAAATGCGACACTTCCTTGCAAGGAAATAGCGTTTGCAGATGTCTACGTATCGAAGCAATGGAGTTCAAGTGCTTCTTAAAACGAGATATTGCATCTCATATATATGTTTCATGATAAGATATAATATTCATTGCGAAGTGTTATGCATTCCTCGTCTACGATTCATATGAAAGTAAATGCGACACTTCCTTGCAAGGAAATAGCGTTTGCAGATGCCTACGTATCGTAGCAATAGAGTTCATATGATTCTTAAAACGCGATATCGCATCTCATTGCTATGTCTCATGGTAAGATATAAATGATTTGCGAAGTGGTATGTATTCCTCGTCTACACTTCAAATGAATGTGAATGCGACACTTCCTCGCTAGGAAATAGCGTCTCCAGATGTCTAGGTATCGTAGCAATAGAGTTCTAATGCTTCTTAAAACGAGATATTGCATCTCTTATCTATGTTTCATGATAAGATATAATATTCATTGCGAAGTGTTATGCATTCCCCGTCTACGATTCAATTGAAAGTAAATGCGACACTTCCTTGCAAGGAAATAGCGTTTGCAGATGCCTACGTATCGTAGCAATGGATTTCTGATGCTTCTTAGAACGCGATATCGCATCTCATTTCTATGTTTCATGGTAAGATATAATATTCATTGCGAAGTGTTATGTATTCCTCGTCTACACTTCAAATGAATGTGAATGCGACACTTCCTCGCTAGGAAATAGCGTTTGCAGATGTCTACGTATCGTAGCAATAGAGTTCTAATGCTTCATAAAACGCGATATCGCATCTCATTTCTATGTTTCATGGTAAGATATAATATGATTTGCGAAGTGTTATGTATTCCTCGTCTACACTTCAAATGAATGTAAATGCGACACTTCCTTGCAAGGAAATAGCGTTTGCAGATGTCTACGTATCGTAGCAATAGAGTTCATACGATTCTTAAAACGTGATATCGCATCTCATTCCTATGTTTCATGGTAAGATATAACATGATTAGCGAAGTGTTGTGTATTCTTCGTCTACACTTCAAATGAATGTGAATGCGATACTTCCCCGCTAGGAAATAGCGTTTGCAGATGTCTACGTATCGTAGCAATAGCTTTCTAATGCTTCTTAAAACCCCGATATCGCAAATCATTTCTATGTTCCATGTTAAGATATAATATGATTGCGAAGTGTCATGTATTCCTCGTCTACACTTCAAATGAACGTAAATGCGACACTTCCTTGCAAGGAAATAGCGTTTGCAGATGTCTACGTATCGAAGCAATAGAGTTCAAATGCTTCTTAAAACGAGATATTGCATCTCATATCTGTGTTTCATGATAAGATATAATATTCATTGCGAAGTGTTATGCATTCCTCGTCTACGATTCAAATGAATGTAAATGCGACACTTCCTTGCAAGGAAATAGCGTTTGCAAATGTCTACCTATCGTAGCAATAGAGTTCTTATGATTCCTAAAACGCGATATCGCATCTCATTTCTATATTTCATGGTAAGGTATAATATGATTTGCGATGTGTTATGTATTCCTCGTCTACACTTCAAATGAATGTGAATGCGACACTTCCTCGCTAGGAAATAGCGTCTGCAGATGTTTGGGTATCGTAGCAATAGAGTTCTAATGCTCCTTAAAACGAGATATTGCATCTCTTATTTATGTTTCATGATAAGATATAGTATTCATTGCGAAGTGTTATGCATTGCTCGTCTACGATTGAAATGAAAGTAAATGCAACACTTCCTTGCAAGGAAATAGCGTTTGCAGATGTCTACGTATCATAGCAATAGAGTTCTTATGATTCTTAAAACGCGATATCGCATCTCATTTCTATGTTTCATGGTAAGGTATAATATTCATTGCGAAGAGTTATGCATTCCTTGTCTACGATTCAAATCAATGTAAATGCGACTCTTCCTTGCAAGGAAATAGCGTTTGCAGATGTCTACGTATCGTAGCAATGGAGTTCAAATGCTTCTTAAAACGAGATATTGCATCTCATATCTATGTTTCATGATAAGATATAATATTCATTGCGAAGTGTTATGTATTCCTCGTCTACACTTCAAATGAATGTGAATGCGACACTTCCTCGCTAGGAAATAGCGTTTGCAGATGTCTACGTATCGTAGCAATAGAGTTCTAATGCCTCATAAAACGCGATATCGCATCTCATTTCTATGTTTCATGGTAAGATATAATATGAATTGCGAAGTGTTGAGTATTCCTCGTCTACACTTCAAACGAATGTGAATGCGACACTTCCTCGCTAGGAAATGGCGTTTGCAGATGTCTACCTATCGTAGCAATAGAGTTCTAATGCTTCTTAAAACGCGATATCG
This sequence comes from Xylocopa sonorina, assembly GCF_050948175.1. NCBI lineage: Eukaryota > Metazoa > Arthropoda > Insecta > Hymenoptera > Apidae > Xylocopa > Xylocopa sonorina. The sequence continues at coordinate 24,676 of NW_027490560.1, forward strand.
CATCTCATTTCTATGTTTCATGATAAGATATAATATGATGCGCGAAGTGTTATGCATTCCTCGTCTACGATTCAAATGAATGTAAATGCGACACTTCCTTGCAAGGAAATAGCGTTTGCAGATGTCTACGTATCGTAGCAATAGAGTTCTTATGATTCTTAAAACGCGATATCGCATCTCTTTTCTGTGTTTCATGGTAAGATATAATATGATTTGCGAAGTGTCATGTATTCCCCGTCTACACTTCAAATGAACGTAAATGCGACACTTCCGTGCAAGGAAATAGCGTTTGCAGATGTCTACGTATCGTAGCAATAGCATTCTAATGCTTCCTACAACGCGATATCGCATCTCATTTCTATGTTTCATGGTAAGATATAATATGATTTGCGAAGTGTTATGTATTCCTCGTCTACACTTCAAATGAATGTGAATGCGACACTTCTTTGCAAGGAAATAGCGTTTGCAGATGTCTACCTATCGTAGCAATAGAGTTTTTATGATTCTTAAAACGCGATATCGCATCTCATTTCTATATTTCATGGTAAGGTATAATATGATTTGCGAAGTGTTATGTATTCCTCGTCTACACTTCAAATGAATGTGAATGCGACACTTCCTCGCTAGGAAATAGCGTCTGCAGATGTCTAGGTATCGTAGCAATAGAGTTCTAATGCTTCTTAAAACGAGATATTGCATCTCTTATCTATGTTTCATGATAAGATATAATATTCATTGCGAAGTGTTATGCATTCCTCGTCTACGATTCAAATGAATGTAAATGCGACACTTCCTTGCAAGGAAATAGCGTTTGCAAATGTCTACCTATCGTAGCAATAGAGTTCTTATGATTCTTAAAACGCGATATCGCATCTCATTTCTATATTTCATGGTAAGGTATAATATGATTTGCGAAGTGTTATGTTTTCCTCGTCTACACTTCAAATGAATGTGAATGGGACACTTCCTCGCTAGGAAATAGCGTCTGCAGATGTTTGGGTATCGTAGCAATAGAGTTCTAATGCTTCTTAAAACGAGATATTGCATCTCTTATTTATGTTTCATGATAAGATATAGTATTCATTGCGAAGTGTTATGCATTGCTCGTCTACGATTGAAATGAAAGTAAATGCAACACTTCCTTGCAAGGAAATAGCGTTTGCAGATGTCTACGTATCATAGCAATAGAGTTCATATGATTCTTGAAACGTGATATCGCATCTCATTTCTATGTCTCATGGTAAGATATAACATGGTTTGCGAAGTGTTGTGTATTCTTCGTCTACACTTCAAATGAATGTGAATGCGATACTTCCCCGCTAGGAAATAGCGTTTGCAGATGTCTACGTATCGTAGCAATAGCTTTCTAATGCATCTTAAAACCCCGATATCGCAACTCATTTCTATGTTTCATGGTAAGATATAATATGATTTGCGAAGTGTCATGTATTCCTCGTCTACACTTCAAATGAATGTAAATGCGACACTTCCTTGCAAGGAAATAGCGTTTGCAGATGCCTACGTATCGTAGCAATAGAGTTCATATGATTCTTAAAACGCGATATCGCATCTCATTTCTATGTTTCATGGTAAGATATAAAATGATTTGCGAAGTGTTATGTATTCCTCGTCTACACTTCAAATGAATGTGAATGCGACACTTCCTTGCAAGGAAATAGCGTTTGCAAATGTCTACCTACCGTAGCAATAGTGTTCTAAAGCTTCTAAAAACGCGATATCGCTTCTCATTTATATGTTTCATGGTAAGATATAATATGATTTGCGAAGTATCATGTATTCCTCGTCTACGGTTCAAATGAATGTAAATGCGACACTTCCTTGCAAGGAAATAGCGTTTGCAAATGTCTACGTTTCGAAGCAATAGAGTTCAAATGTTTCTTAAAACGCGATATCGCATCATTTCTATGTTTCATGGTGAGATATAATATGATTTGCGAAGTGTCATGTATTCCTCGTCTACACTTCAAATGAATGTAAATGCGACACTTCCTTGCAAGGAAATAGCGTTTGCAGATGCCTACGTATCGTAGCAATAGAGTTCATATGATTCTTAAAACGCGATATCGCATCTCATTTCTATGTTTCATGGTAAGATATAAAATGATTTGCGAAGTGTTATGTATTCCTCGTCTACACGTCAAATGAATGTAAATGCGACACTTCCTTGCAAGGAAATAGCGTTTGCAGATGTCTACGTATCGTAGCAATAGAGTTCGTATGATTCTTAAAATGCGATATCGCATCTCATTTCTATGTTTCATGGTAAGATATAATATGATTTTCGAAGTGTTATGTATACCTCGTCTACACATCAAATGAATGTAAATGCGACACTTCCTTGCAAGGAAATAGCGTTTGCAGATGTTTACGTATCGTAGCAATGGATTTCTGATGCTTCTTAGAACGCGATATCGCATCTCATTTCTGTGTTTCATGGTAAGATATAATATGATTTGCGAAGTGTTATGTATTCCTCGTCACTTCAAATGAATGTAAATGCGACACTTCCTTGCAAGGAAGTAGCGTTTGCAGATGTCTACGTATCGTAGCAATGGATTTCTGATGCTTCTTAGAACGCGATATCGCATGTCATTTCTATGTTTCATGGTAAGATATAATATGATTTGCGAAGTGTCATGTATTCCTCGTCTACACTTCAAATGAATGTATATGCGGCACTTCCTTGCAAGGAAATAGCGTTTGCAGATGTCTACGTATCGTAGCAATAGAGTTCTAACGCTTCTTAAAACGCGATATCGCATCTCATATCTGTGTTTCATGGTAAGATATAATATGATTTGCGAAGACTTATGTATTCCTCGTCTACACATCAAATGAATGTAAATGCGTCACTTCCTTGCAAGGAAATAGCGTTTGCAGATGTCTACGTATCGAAGCAATAGAGTTCTTATGATTCTTAAGACGCGATATTGCATCTCATTTCTATGTTTCATTGTAAGATATAATATGATTTACGAAGTGTTATGTATTCCTCGTCCACACTTCAAATGAATGTGAATGCGACATTTCCTCGCTAGGAAATAGCGTTTGCAGATGTCTACGTATCGTAGCAATAGTGTTCTTATGATTCTTAAAACGCGATATAGCATCTCATTTCTATGTTTCATGGTAACATATAATATGATTTGCAAAGTGTTATGTATTCCTCGTCTACACTTCAAATGTATGTAAATGCGACACTTCCTTGCATGGAAATAGCAGATATCTGCTAATTTGCAGATATCTACGTATCGTAGCAATAGAGTTCTTATAATTCTTAAAACGCGATATCGGATCTCATTTCTATGTTTCATGGTAAGATATAATATGATTTGCGAAGTGTTATGTATTCCTCGTCTACACTTCAAATGAATGCAAATGTGACACTTCCTAGCAAGGAAATAGCGTTTGCAGATGTCTACGTATCGTAGCAATAGAGTTCTTATGATTCTTAAAACGCGATATCGCATCTCATTCCTATGTTTCATATTAAGATATAATATGATTTGCGAAGTGTTATGTATTCCTCGTCTACACTTCAAATGAATGTGAATGCGACACTTCTTTGCAAGGAAATAGCGTTTGCAGATGTCTACCTATCGTAGCAATAGAGTTTTTATGATTCTTAAAACGCGATATCGCATCTCATTTCTATATTTCATGGTAAGGTATAATATGATTTGCGAAGTGTTATGTATTCCTCGTCTACACTTCAAATGAATGTGAATGCGACACTTCCTCGCTAGGAAATAGCGTCTGCAGATGTCTAGGTATCGTAGCAATAGAGTTCTAATGCTTCTTAAAACGAGATATTGCATCTCTTATCTATGTTTCATGATAAGATATAATATTCATTGCGAAGTGTTATGCATTCCTCGTCTACGATTCAAATGAATGTAAATGCGACACTTCCTTGCAAGGAAATAGCGTTTGCAAATGTCTACCTATCGTAGCAATAGAGTTCTTATGATTCTTAAAACGCGATATCGCATCTCATTTCTATATTTCATGGTAAGGTATAATATGATTTGCGAAGTGTTATGTTTTCCTCGTCTACACTTCAAATGAATGTGAATGGGACACTTCCTCGCTAGGAAATAGCGTCTGCAGATGTTTGGGTATCGTAGCAATAGAGTTCTAATGCTTCTTAAAACGAGATATTGCATCTCTTATTTATGTTTCATGATAAGATATAGTATTCATTGCGAAGTGTTATGCATTGCTCGTCTACGATTGAAATGAAAGTAAATGCAACACTTCCTTGCAAGGAAATAGCGTTTGCAGATGTCTACGTATCATAGCAATAGAGTTCATATGATTCTTGAAACGTGATATCGCATCTCATTTCTATGTCTCATGGTAAGATATAACATGGTTTGCGAAGTGTTGTGTATTCTTCGTCTACACTTCAAATGAATGTGAATGCGATACTTCCCCGCTAGGAAATAGCGTTTGCAGATGTCTACGTATCGTAGCAATAGCTTTCTAATGCATCTTAAAACCCCGATATCGCAACTCATTTCTATGTTTCATGGTAAGATATAATATGATTTGCGAAGTGTCATGTATTCCTCGTCTACACTTCAAATGAATGTAAATGCGACACTTCCTTGCAAGGAAATAGCGTTTGCAGATGCCTACGTATCGTAGCAATAGAGTTCATATGATTCTTAAAACGCGATATCGCATCTCATTTCTATGTTTCATGGTAAGATATAAAATGATTTGCGAAGTGTTATGTATTCCTCGTCTACACTTCAAATGAATGTGAATGCGACACTTCCTTGCAAGGAAATAGCGTTTGCAAATGTCTACCTACCGTAGCAATAGTGTTCTAAAGCTTCTAAAAACGCGATATCGCATCTCATTTATATGTTTCATGGTAAGATATAATATGATTTGCGAAGTGGTATGTATTCCTCGTCTACACTTCATATGAATGTTAATGCGACACTTCCTTGCAAGGAAAGAGCGTTTGCAGATGTCTACGTATCGTAGCAATAGAGTTCTTATGATTCTTAAAACGCGATATCGCATCTCATTTCTATGTTTCATGTAAGATATAATATGATTTGCGAAGTGTTATCTACTCCTCGTCTACACTTCAAATGAATGTAAATGCGACACTTCCTTGAAAGGAAATAGCGTCTGCAGATGTCTAGGTATCGTAGCGATGGAGTTCTAATGCTTCTCAAAACACAATATCGCATCTCATTTCTATGTTTCATGGTAAGATATAATATGATTTGCGAAGTGTTATGTATTCCTCGTCTACACTTCAAATGAATGTAAATGAGAAACTTCCTTGCTTGGAAATAGCGTTTACAGATTTCTACGTATCGTAGCAATATAGTTCAAATGCTTCTTAAAACGAGATATTGCATCTCATATCTATGTTTCATGATAAGATATAATATATATTGCGAAGTATTATGCATTCCTCGTATGCGATACAAATGAATGTAAATGCGACACTTCCTTGCAAGGAAATAGCGTTTGCAGATGTCTACCTATCGTAGCAATAGAGTTCTTATGATTCTTAAAACGCGATATCGCATCTCATTTCTATATTTCATGGTAAGGTATAATATGATTTGCCAAGTGTTATGTATTCCTCGTCTACACTTCAAATGAATGTGAATGGGACACTTCCTCGCTAGGAAATAGCGTCTGCAGATGTATGGGTATCGTAGCAATAGAGTTCTAATGCTTCTTAAAACGAGATATTGCATCTCTTATTTATGTTTCATGATAAGATATAGCATTCATTGCGAAGTGTTATGCATTGCTCGTCTACGACTGAAATGAAAGTAAATGCAACACTTCCTTGCAAGGAAATAGCGTTTGCAGATGTCTACGTATCATAGCAATAGAGTTCATATGATTCTTGAAACGTGATATCGCATCTCATTTCTATGTCTCATGGTAAGATATAACATGATTTGCGAAGTGCTGTGTATTCTTCGTCTACACTTCAAGTGAATGTGAATGCGATACTTCCCCGCTAGGAAATAGCGTTTGCAGATGTCTACGTATCGTAGCAATAGCTTTCTAATGCATCTTAAAACCCCGATATCGCAACTCATTTCTATGTTTCATGGTAAGATATAATATGATTTGCGAAGTATCATGTATTCCTCGTCTACACTTCAAAGGAATGTAAATGCGACACTTCCTTGCAAGGAAATAGCGTTTGCAGACGTCTAGGTATCGAAGCAATAGGGTTCAAATGCTTCTTAAAACGAGATATTGCATCTCATATCTATGTTTCATGATAAGATATAATATTCATTGCGAAGTGTTATGTATTCCTCGTCTACACTTCAAATGAATGTGAATGCGACACTTCCTCGCTAGGAAATAGCGTTTGCAGATGTCTACGTATTGTAGCAATAGAGTTCTAATGCTTCTTAAAATGCGATATCGCATCTCATTTCTATGTTTCATGGTAAGATATAATATGATTTGCGAAGTGTTATGCATTCCTCGTCTACGATTCAAATGAATGTAAATGCGACACTTCCTCGCAAGGAAATAGCGTTTGCATATGTCTACGGATAGCAGCAATAGAGTTCTTATGATTCTTAAAACGCGATATCGCATGTCTTTTCTATGTTTCATGGTAAGATATCATATGATTTGCGAAGTATCATGTATTCCTCGTATACACTTCGAATGAATGTAAATGCGACACTTCCTTGCAAGGAAATAGCGTTTGGAGATGTCTACGTATCGTAGCAATAAAGTTCTTATGATTCTTAAAACGCGATATCGCATCTCATTTCTATGTTTCATTGTAAGGTATAATATGATTTGCGAAGTGATATGTATTCCTCGTCTACATTTCAAATGAATGTAAATGCGACACTTCCTTGCAAGGAAATAGCGTTTGCAGATGTCTACGTATCGTAGCAATGGATTTCTGAAGCTTCTTAGAACGCGATATCGCATCTCATTTCTATGTTTCATGGTAAGATATAATATGATTTGCGAAGTGTCATGTATTCCTCGTCTACACTTCAAATGAATGTAAATGCGACACTTCCTTGCAAGGAAATAGCGTTTGCAGATGTCTACGTATCGAAGCAATGGATTTCAAGTGCTTCTAAAAACGAGATATTGCATCTCATATCTATGTTTCATGATAAGATATAATATTCATTGCGAAGTGTTATGCATTCCTCGTCTACGATTCATATGAAAGTAAATGCGACACTTCCTTGCAAGGAAATAGCGTTTGCATATGTCTACGGATAGCAGCAATAGAGTTCTTATGATTCTTAAAACGCGATATCGCATGTCTTTTCTATGTTTCATGGTAAGATATCATATGATTTGCGAAGTATCATGTATTCCTCGTATACACTTCAAATGAATGTAAATGCGACACTTCCTTGCAAGGAAATAGCGTTTGGAGATGTCTACGTATAGTAGCAATAAAGTTCTTATGATTCTTAAAACGCGATATCGCATCTCATTTCTATGTTTCATGGTAAGGTATAATATGATTTGCGAAGTGATATGTATTCCTCGTCTACATTTCAATAGAATGTAAATGCGACACTTCCTTGCAAGGAAATAGCGTTTGCAGATGTCTACGTATCGTAGCAATGGATTTCTGAAGCTTCTTAGAACGCGATATCGCATCTCATTTCTATGTTTCATGGTAAGATATAATATGATTTGCGAAGTGTCATGTATTCCTCGTCTACACATCAAATGAATGTAAATGCGTCACTTCCTTGCAAGGAAATAGCGTTTGCAGATGTCTACGTATCGAAGCAATAGAGTTCTTATGATTCTTAAGACGCGATATTGCATCTCATTTCTATGTTTCATTGTAAGATATAATATGATTTACGAAGTGTTATGTATTCCTCGTCCACACTTCAAATGAATGTGAATGCGACATTTCCTCGCTAGGAAATAGCGTTTGCAGATGTCTACGTATCGTAGCAATAGAGTTCTTATGATTCTTAAAACGCGATATCGCATCTCATTTCTATGTTTCATATTAAGATATAATATGATTTGCGAAGTATCATGTATTCCTCGTCTACACTTCAAATGAATGTAAATGCGACACTTCCTTGCAAGGAAATAGCGTTTGCAGATATCTACGTATCGAAGCAACAGAGTTGAAATGCTTCTTAAAACGAGATATTGCATCTCATATCTATGTTTCATGATAGGATATAATATTCATTGCGAATTGTTATGCATTCCACGTCTACGATTCAAATAAATGTAAATGCGACACTTCCTTGCAAGGAAATAGCGTTTGCAGATGTCTACGTATCGTAGCAATAGAGTTATAATGCTCCTTAAAACGCGATAACGCATCTCATTTCTATGTTTCATGGTAAGATATAATATGATTTGCGAAGTGTCATGTATTCCTCGTCTACACTTCAAATGAATGTATATGCGGCACTTCCTTGCAAGGAAATAGCGTTTGCAGATGTCTACGTATCGTAGCAATAGAGTTCTAACGCTTCTTATAACGCGATATCGCATCTCATTTCTATGTTTCATGGTAAGATATAATATGATTTGCGAAGTGTTATGTATTCCTCGTCTACACATCAAATGAATGTAAATGCGTCACTTCCTTGCAAGGAAATAGCGTTTGCAGATGTCTACGTATCGTTGCAATAGCGTTCTTATGATTCTTAAGACGCGATATTGCATCTCATTTCTATGTTTCATTGTAAGATATAATATGATTTACGAAGTGTTATGTATTCCTCGTCCACACTTCAAATGAATGTGAATGCGACATTTCCTCGCTAGGAAATAGCGTTTGCAGATGTCTACGTATCGTAGCAATAGAGTTCTTATGATTCTTAAAACGCGATATCGCATCTCATTTCTATATTTCATGGTAAGGTATAATATGATTTGCGAAGTGTTATGTATTCCTCGTCTACACTTCAAATGAATGTGAATGCGACACTTCCTCGCTAGGAAATAGCGTCTGCAGATGTCTAGGTATCGTAGCAATAGAGTTCTAATGCTTCTTAAAACGAGATATTGCATCTCTTATCTATGTTTCATGATAAGATATAATATTCATTGCGAAGTGTTATGCATTCCTCGTCTACGATTCAAATGAATGTAAATGCGACACTTCCTTGCAAGGAAATAGCGTTTGCAAATGTCTACCTATCGTAGCAATAGAGTTCTTATGATTCTTAAAACGCGATATCGCATCTCATTTCTATATTTCATGGTAAGGTATAATATGATTTGCGAAGTGTTATGTATTCCTCGTCTACACTTCAAATGAATGTGAATGGGACACTTCCTCGCTAGGAAATAGCGTCTGCAGATGTATGGGTATCGTAGCAATAGAGTTCTAATGCTTCTTAAAACGAGATATTGCATCTCTTATTTATGTTTCATGATAAGATATAGCATTCATTGCGAAGTGTTATGCATTGCTCGTCTACGACTGAAATGAAAGTAAATGCAACACTTCCTTGCAAGGAAATAGCGTTTGCAGATGTCTACGTATCATAGCAATAGAGTTCATATGATTCTTGAAACGTGATATCGCATCTCATTTCTATGTCTCATGGTAAGATATAACATGATTTGCGAAGTGCTGTGTATTCTTCGTCTACACTTCAAGTGAATGTGAATGCGATACTTCCCCGCTAGGAAATAGCGTTTGCAGATGTCTACGTATCGTAGCAATAGCTTTCTAATGCATCTTAAAACCCCGATATCGCAACTCATTTCTATGTTTCATGGTAAGATATAATATGATTTGCGAAGTATCATGTATTCCTCGTCTACACTTCAAAGGAATGTAAATGCGACACTTCCTTGCAAGGAAATAGCGTTTGCAGACGTCTAGGTATCGAAGCAATAGGGTTCAAATGCTTCTTAAAACGAGATATTGCATCTCATATCTATGTTTCATGATAAGATATAATATTCATTGCGAAGTGTTATGTATTCCTCGTCTACACTTCAAATGAATGTGAATGCGACACTTCCTCGCTAGGAAATAGCGTTTTGCAGATGTCTACGTATTGTAGCAATAGAGTTCTAATGCTTCTTAAAATGCGATATCGCATCTCATTTCTATGTTTCATGGTAAGATATAATATGATTTGCGAAGTGTTATGCATTCCTCGTCTACGATTCAAATGAATGTAAATGCGACACTTCCTCGCAAGGAAATAGCGTTTGCATATGTCTACGGATAGCAGCAATAGAGTTCTTATGATTCTTAAAACGCGATATCGCATGTCTTTTCTATGTTTTCATGGTAAGATATCATATGATTTGCGAAGTATCATGTATTCCTCGTATACACTTCGAATGAATGTAAATGCGACACTTCCTTGCAAGGAAATAGCGTTTGGAGATGTCTACGTATCGTAGCAATAAAGTTCTTATGATTCTTAAAACGCGATATCGCATCTCATTTCTATGTTTCATTGTAAGGTATAATATGATTTGCGAAGTGATATGTATTCCTCGTCTACATTTCAAATGAATGTAAATGCGACACTTCCTTGCAAGGAAATAGCGTTTGCAGATGTCTACGTATCGTAGCAATGGATTTCTGAAGCTTCTTAGAACGCGATATCGCATCTCATTTCTATGTTTCATGGTAAGATATAATATGATTTGCGAAGTGTCATGTATTCCTCGTCTACACTTCAAATGAATGTAAATGCGACACTTCCTTGCAAGGAAATAGCGTTTGCAGATGTCTACGTATCGAAGCAATGGATTTCAAGTGCTTCTTAAAACGAGATATTGCATCTCATATCTATGTTTCATGATAAGATATAATATTCATTGCGAAGTGTTATGCATTCCTCGTCTACGATTCATATGAAAGTAAATGCGACACTTCCTTGCAAGGAAATAGCGTTTGCATATGTCTACGGATAGCAGCAATAGAGTTCTTATGATTCTTAAAACGCGATATCGCATGTCTTTTCTATGTTTCATGGTAAGATATCATATGATTTGCGAAGTATCATGTATTCCTCGTATACACTTCAAATGAATGTAAATGCGACACTTCCTTGCAAGGAAATAGCGTTTGGAGATGTCTACGTATAGTAGCAATAAAGTTCTTATGATTCTTAAAACGCGATATCGCATCTCATTTCTATGTTTCATGGTAAGGTATAATATGATTTGCGAAGTGATATGTATTCCTCGTCTACATTTCAAATGAATGTAAATGCGACACTTCCTTGCAAGGAAATAGCGTTTGCAGATGTCTACGTATCGTAGCAATGGATTTCTGAAGCTTCTTAGAACGCGATATCGCATCTCATTTCTATGTTTCATGGTAAGATATAATATGATTTGCGAAGTGTCATGTATTCCTCGTCTACACTTCAAATGAATGTAAATGCGACACTTCCTTGCAAGGAAATAGCGTTTGCAGATGTCTACGTATCGAAGCAATGGAGTTCAAGTGCTTCTTAAAACGAGATATTGCATCTCATATCTATGTTTCATGATAAGATATAATATTCATTGCGAAGTGTTATGCATTCCTCGTCTACGATTCATATGAAAGTAAATGCGACACTTCCTTGCAAGGAAATAGCGTTTGCAGATGCCTACGTATCGTAGCAATAGAGTTCATATGATTCTTAAAACGCGATATCGCATCTCATTTCTATGTTTCATGGTAAGATATAAAATGATTTGCGAAGTGTTATGTATTCCTCGTCTACACTTCAAATGAATATGAATGCGACACTTCCTTGCAAGGAAATAGCGTTTGCAAATGTCTACCTATCGTAGCAATAGTGTTCCAAAGCTTCTAAAAACGCGATATCGCATCTCATTTATATGTTTCATGGTAAGATATAATATGATTTGCGAAGTATCATGTATTCCTCGTCTACGGTTCAAATGAATGTAAATGCGACACTTCCTTGCAAGGAAATAGCGTTTGCAAATGTCTACGTTTCGAAGCAATAGAGTTCAAATGTTTCTTAAAACGCGATATCGCATCATTTCTATGTTTCATGGTAAGATATAATATGATTTGCGAAGTATCACGTATTCCTCGTCTACACTTCAAATGAATGTAAATGCGACACTTCCTTGCAAGGAAATTGCGTTTGCAGATGTCTACGTATCGTAGCAATAGAGTTCTAACGCTTCTTAAAACGCGATATCGCATCTCATTTCTATGTTTCATGGTAAGATATAATATGATTTACGAAGTGTTATGTATTCCTCGTCCACACTTCAAATGAATGTGAATGCGACATTTCCTCGCTAGGAAATAGCGTTTGCAGATGTCTACGTATCGTAGCAATAGTGTTCTTATGATTCTTAAAACGCGATATAGCATCTCATTTCTATGTTTCATGGTAACATATAATATGATTTGCAAAGTGTTATGTATTCCTCGTCTACACTTCAAATGAATGTAAATGCGACACTTCCTTGCATGGAAATAGCGTTTGCAGATGTCTACGTATCGTAGCAATAGAGTTCTTATGATTCTTAAAACGCGATATCGCATCTCATTTCTATGTTTCATAGTAAGATATAATATGATTTGCGAAGTATCATGTATTCCTCGTCTACGCTTCAAATGAATGTAAATGCGACACTTCCTTGCAAGGAAATAGCGTTTGCAGATATCTACGTATCGAAGCAATAGAGTTGAAATGCTTCTTAAAACGAGATATTGCATCTCATATCTATGTTTCATGATAGGATATAATATTCATTGCGAAGTGTTATGCATTCCTCGTCTACGATTCAAATAAATGTAAATGCGACACTTCCTTGCAAGGAAATAGCGTTTGCAGATGTCTACGTATCGTAGCAATAGAGTTCTAATGCTCCTTAAAACGCGATAACGCGTCTCATTTCTATGTTTCATGGTAAGATATAATATGATTTGCGAAGTGTCATGTATTCCTCGTCTACACTTCAAATGAATGTATATGCGGCACTTCCTTGCAAGGAAATAGCGTTTGCAGATGTCTACGTATCGTAGCAATAGAGTTCTAACGCTTCTTAAAACGCGATATCGCATCTCATTTCTATGTTTCATGGTAAGATATAATATGATTTGCGAAGTGTTATGTATTCCTCGTCTACACATCAAATGAATGTAAATGCGTCACTTCCTTGCAAGGAAATAGCGTTTGCAGATGTCTACGTATCGTTGCAATAGCGTTCTTATGATTCTTAAGACGCGATATTGCATCTCATTTCTATGTTTCATTGTAAGATATAATATGATTTACGAAGTGTTATGTATTCCTCGTCCACACTTCAAATGAATGTGAATGCGACATTTCCTCGCTAGGAAATAGCGTTTGCAGATATCTACGTATCGTAGCAATAGAGTTCTTATGATTCTTAAAACGCGATATCGCATCTCATTTCTATGTTTCATGGTAACATATAATATGATTTGCAAAGTGTTATGTATTCCTCGTCTACACTTCAAATGAATGTAAATGCGACACTTCCTTGCATGGAAATAGCGTTTGCAGATGTCTACGTATCGTAGCAATAGAGTTCTTATAATTCTTAAAACGCGATATCGGATCTCATTTCTATGTTTCATGGTAAGATATAATATGATTTGCGAAGTGTTATGTATTCCTCGTCTACACATCAAATGAATGTAAAAGTGACACTTCCTAGCAAGGAAATAGCGTTTACAGATGTCTACGTATCGTAGCAATAGAGTTCTTATGATTCTTAAAACGCGATATCGCATCTCATTTCTATGTTTCATAGTAAGATATAATATGATTTGCGAAGTATCATGTATTCCTCGTCTACACTTCAAATGAATGTAAATGCGACACTTCCTTGCAAGGAAATAGCGTTTGCAGATATCTACGTATCGAAGCAATAGAGTTCTTATGATTCTTAAAACGCGATATCGCATCTCGTTTCTATGTTTCATTGTAAGATATAATATGATTTGCGAAGTGTTATGTATTCCTCGTCCACACTTCAAATGAATGTGAATGCGACATTTCCTCGCTAGGAAATAGCGTTTGCAGATGTGTACGTATCGTAGCAATAGAGTTCTTATGATTCTTATAACGCGATATCGCATCTCATTTCCATGTCTCATGGTAAGATATAATATGATTTGCGAAGTGTTATGTATTCCTCGTCTACACTTCAAATGAATGTAAATGCGACACTTCCTTGCAACGAAATAGCGCTTGCAGATGTCTACGTATCGTAGCAATAGAGTTCTAAAGCTTCTTAAAACGCGATATCGCATCCCATTTCTATGTTTCATGGTAAGATATAATATGATTTGCGAAGTGTCATGTATTCCTCGTCTACACTTCAAATGAATGTGAATGGGACACTTCCTCGCTAGGAAATAGCGTCTGCAGATGTTTGGGTATCGTAGCAATAGAGTTCTAATGCTTCTTAAAACGAGATATTGCATCTCTTATTTATGTTTCATGATAAGATATAGTATTCATTGCGAAGTGTTATGCATTGCTCGTCTACGATTGAAATGAAAGTAAATGCAACACTTCCTTGCAAGGAAATAGCGTTTGCAGATGTCTACGTATCATAGCAATAGAGTTCATATGATTCTTGAAACGTGATATCGCATCTCACTTCTATGTCTCATGGTAAGATATAACATGATTTGCGAAGTGTTGTGTATTCTTCGTCTACACTTCAAATGAATGTGAATGCGATACTTCCCCGCTAGGAAATAGCGTTTGCAGATGTCTACGTATCGTAGCAATAGCTTTCTAATGCATCTTAAAACCCCGATATCGCAACTCATTTCTATGTTTCATGGTAAGATATAATATGATTTGCGAAGTATCATGTATTCCTCGTCTACACTTCAAAGGAATGTAAATGCGACACTTCCTTGCAAGGAAATAGCGTTTGCAGACGTCTACGTATCGAAGCAATAGGGTTCAAATGCTTCTTAAAACGAGATATTGCATCTCATATCTATGTTTCATGATAAGATATAATATTCATTGCGAAGTGTTATGTATTCCTCGTCTACACTTCAAATGAATGTGAATGCGACACTTCCTCGCTAGGAAATAGCGTTTGCAGATGTCTACGTATCGTAGCAATAGAGTTCTAATGCTTCATAAAACGCGATATCGCATCTCATTTCTATGTTTCATGGTAAGATATAATATGATTTGTGAAGTGTTATGTATTCCTCGTCTACACTTCAAATGAATGTAAATGCGACACTTCCTTGCAAGGAAATAGCGTTTGCAGATGTCTACGTATCGTAGCAATAGAGTTCTTATGATTCTTAAAACGCGATATCGCATCTCATTTCTATGTTTCATGGTAAGGTATAATATGATTTCCCGAAGTGATATGTATTCCTCGTCTACATTTCAAATGAATGTAAATGCGACACTTCCTTGCAAAGAAATAGCGTTTGCAGATGTCTACGTATTGTAGCAATAGAGTTCTAATGCTTCTTAAAATGCGATATCGCATCTCATTTCTATGTTTCATGGTAAGATATAATATGATTTGCGAAGTGTTATGCATTCCTCGTCTACGATTCAAATGAATGTAAATGCGACACTTCCTCGCAAGGAAATAGCGTTTGCATATGTCTACGGATAGCAGCAATAGAGTTCTTATGATTCTTAAAACGCGATATCGCATGTCTTTTCTATGTTTCATGGTAAGATATCATATGATTTGCGAAGTATCATGTATTCCTCGTATACACTTCAAATGAATGTAAATGCGACACTTCCTTGCAAGGAAATAGCGTTTGGAGATGTCTACGTATCGTAGCAATAAAGTTCTTATGATTCTTAAAACGCGATATCGCATCTCATTTCTATGTTTCATGGTAAGGTATAATATGATTTGCGAAGTGATATGTATTCCTCGTCTACATTTCAAATGAATGTAAATGCGACACTTCCTTGCAAGGAAATAGCGTTTGCAGATGTCTACGTATCGTAGCAATGGATTTCTGAAGCTTCTTAGAACGCGATTTCGCATCTCATTTCTATGTTTCATGGTAAGATATAATATGATTTGCGAAGTGTCATGTATTCCTCGTCTACGCTTCATATGAATGTAAATGCGACACTTCCTTGCAAGGAAATAGCGTTTGCAGATGTCTAAGTATCGATGCAATGGAGTTCAAGTGCTTCTTAAAACGAGATATTGCATCTCATATCTATGTTTCATGATAAGATATAATATTCATTGCGAAGTGTTATGCATTCCTCGTCTACGATTCATATGAAAGTAAATGCGACACTTCCTTGCAAGGAAATAGCGTTTGCATATGTCTACGGATAGCAGCAATAGAGTTCTTATGATTCTTAAAACGCGATATCGCATGTCTTTTCTATGTTTCATGGTAAGATATCATATGATTTGCGAAGTATCATGTATTCCTCGTATACACTTCAAATGAATGTAAATGCGACACTTCCTTGCAAGGAAATAGCGTTTGGAGATGTCTACGTATCGTAGCAATAAAGTTCTTATGATTCTTAAAACGCGATATCGCATCTCATTTCTATGTTTCATGGTAAGGTATAATATGATTTGCGAAGTGATATGTATTCCTCGTCTACATTTCAAATGAATGTAAATGCGACACTTCCTCGCAAGGAAATAGCGTTTGCAGATGTCCACGTATCGTAGCAATGGATTTCTGAAGCTTCTTAGAACGCGATATCGCATCTCATTTCTATGTTTCATGGTAAGATATAATATGATTTGCGAAGTGTCATGTATTCCTCGTCTACACTTCAAATGAATGTAAGTGCGACACTTCCTTGCAAGGAAATAGCGTTTGCAGATGTCTACGTATCGAAGCAATGGAGTTCAAGTGCTTCTTAAAACGAGATATTGCATCTCATATCTATGTTTCATGATAAGATATAATATTCATTGCGAAGTGTTATGCATTCCTCGTCTACGATTCATATGAAAGTAAATGCGACACTTCCTTGCAAGGAAATAGCGTTTGCAGATGCCTACGTATCGTAGCAATAGAGTTCATATGATTCTTAAAACGCGATATCGCATCTCATTTCTATGTTTCATGGTAAGATATAAAATGATTTGCGAAGTGTTATGTATTCCTCGTCTACACTTCAAATGAATGTGAATGCGACACTTCCTTGCAAGGAAATAGCGTTTGCAAATGTCTACCTATCGTAGCAATAGTGTTCTAAAGCTTCTAAAAACGCGATATCGCATCTCATTTATATGTTTCATGGTAAGATATAATATGATTTGCGAAGTATCATGTATTCCTCGTCTACGGTTCAAATGAATGTAAATGCGACACTTCCTTGCAAGGAAATAGCGTTTGCAGATGTCTACGTATCGTAGCAATAGAGTTCTAATGCTCCTTAAAACGCGATAACGCGTCTCATTTCTATGTTTCATGGTAAGATATAATATGATTTGCGAAGTATCACGTATTCCTCGTCTACACTTCAAATGAATGTAAATGCGACACTTCCTTGCAAGGAAATTGCGTTTGCAGATGTCTACGTATCGTAGCAATAGAGTTTATATGATTCTTAAAACGCGATATCGCATCTCATTTCTATGTTTCATGGTAAGATATGATATGATTTGCGAAGTGTTATGTATTCCCCGTCTACACTTCAAATGAATGTAAATGCGACACTTCCTTGCAAGGAAATAGCGTTTGCAGATGTCTACGTATCGATGCAATAGAGTTCAAACGCTTCTTAAAACGAGATATTGCATCTCATATCTATGTTTCACGGTAAGATATAATATTCATTGCGAAGTGTTATGGATTCCTCGTCTACGATTCAAATGAATGGAAATGCGACACTTCCTTGCAAGGAAATAGCGTTTGCAGATGTCTACCTATCGTAGCAGTAGTGTTCTAATGCTTCTTAGAACGCGATATCGCATCTCATTTCTATGTTTCATGGTAAGATATAATATGATTTGCGAAGTGTTATGTATTCCTCGTCTACACATCAAATGAATGTAAATGCGTCACTTCCTTGCAAGGAAATAGCGTTTGCAGATGTCTACGTATCGAAGCAATAGTGTTCTTATGATTCTTAAGACGCGATATTGCATCTCATTTCTATGTTTCATTGTAAGATATAATATGATTTACGAAGTGTTATGTATTCCTCGTCCACACTTCAAATGAATGTGAATGCGACATTTCCTCGCTAGGAAATAGCGTTTGCAGATGTCTACGTATCGTAGCAATAGTGTTCTTATGATTCTTAAAACGCGATATAGCATCTCATTTCTATGTTTCATGGTAACATATAATATGATTTGCAACGTGTTATGTATTCCTCGTCTACACTTCAAATGAATGTAAATGCGACACTTCCTTGCATGGAAATAGCGTTTGCAGATGTCTACGTATCGTAGCAATAGAGTTCTTATGATTCTTAAAACGCGATATCGAATCTCATTTCTATGTTTCATAGTAAGATATAATATGATTTGCGAAGTATCATGTATTCCTCGTCTACGCTTCAAATGAATGTAAATGCGACACTTCCTTGCAAGGAAATAGCGTTTGCAGATATCTACGTATCGAAGCAATAGAGTTGAAATGCTTCTTAAAACGAGATATTGCATTTCATATCTATGTTTCATGATAGGATATAATATTCATTGCGAAGTGTTATGCATTCCTCGTCTACGATTCAAATAAATGTAAATGCGACACTTCCTTGCAAGGAAATAGCGTTTGCAGATGTCTACGTATCGTAGCAATAGTGTTCTAATGCTCCTTAAAACGCGATAACGCGTCTCATTTCTATGTTTCATGGTAAGATATAATATGATTTGCGAAGTGTCATGTATTCCTCGTCTACACTTCAAATGAATGTATATGCGGCACTTCCTTGCAAGGAAATAGCGTTTGCAGATGTCTACGTATCGTAGCAATACAGTTCTAACGCTTCTTAAAACGCGATATCGCATCTCATTTCTATGTTTCATGGTAAGATATAATATGATTTGCGAAGTGTTATGTATTCCTCGTCTACACATCAAATGAATGTAAATGCGTCACTTCCTTGCAAGGAAATAGCGTTTGCAGATGTCTACGTATCGAAGCAATAGAGTTCTTATGATTCTTAAGACGCGATATTGCATCTCATTTCTATGTTTCATTGTAAGATATAATATGATTTACGAAGTGTTATGTATTCCTCGTCCACACTTCAAATGAATGTGAATGCTACATTTCCTCGCTAGGAAATAGCGTTTGCAGATGTCTACGTATCGTAGCAATAGTGTTCTTATGATTCTTAAAACGCGATATAGCATCTCATTTCTATGTTTCATGGTAACATATAATATGATTTGCAAAGTGTTATGTATTCCTCGTCTACACTTCAAATGAATGTAAATGCGACACTTCCTTGCATGGAAATAGCGTTTGCAGATGTCTACGTATCGTAGCAATAGAGTTCTTATAATTCTTAAAACGCGATATCGGATCTCATTTCTATGTTTCATGGTAAGATATAATATGATTTGCGAAGTGTTATGTATTCCTCGTCTACACTTCAAATGAATGCAAATGTGACACTTCCTAGCAAGGAAATAGCGTTTGCAGATGTCTACGTATCGTAGCAATAGAGTTCTTATGATTCTTAAAACGCGATATCGCATCTCATTTCTATGTTTCATGGTAAGATATAATATGATTTGCGAAGTGTTATGTATTCCTCGTCTACACATCAAATGAATGTAAATGCGACACTTCCTTGCAAGGAAATAGCGTTTGCAGATGTATACGTATCGTAGCAATAGAGTTCTTATGATTCTTAAAACGCGATATTGCTTCTCATTTCTATGTTTCATGGTAAGATATAATATGATTTGCGAAGTGTTATGCATTCATCGTCTACACTTCAAATGAATGTGAATGCGACACTTCCTAGCTAGGAAATAGCGTTTGCAGATGTCTACGTATCGTAGCAATAGAGTTCTAATGCTTCTTAAAACGCGATATCGCATCTCATTTCTATGTTTCATGGTAAGATATAATATGATTTGCGAAGTGTTATGTATTCCTCGTCTACACTTCAAATGAATGAAAATGCGACACTTCCTTGCAAGGAAATAGCGTTTGCAGATATCTACGTATCGAAGCAATAGAGTTCTTATGATTCTTAAAACGCGATATCGCATCTCGTTTCTATGTTTCATTGTAAGATATAATATGATTTGCGATGTGTTATGTATTCCTCGTCCCCACTTCAAATGAATGTGAATGCGACATTTCCTCGCTAGGAAATAGCGTTTGCAGATGTCTACGTATCGTAGCAATAGAGTTCTAAAGCTTCTTAAAACGCGATATCGCATCTCATTTCTATGTTTCGTGGTAAGATATAATATGATTTGCGAAGTGTTATGTATTCCTCGTCTACACTACAAATGAATGTGAATGCGACACTTCCTTGCAAGGAAATAGCGTTTGCAGATGTCTACGTATCGTAGCAATAGAGTTCTTATGATTCTTAAAACGCGATACTGCTTCTCATTTCTATGTTTCATGGTAAGATATAATATGATTTGCGAAGTGTTATGTATTCCTCGTCTACACTTCAAATGAATGTAAATGCGACACTTCCTTGCAAGGAAATAGCGTTTGCAGATGTCTACGTATCGTAGTAATAGAGTTCTTATGATTATTAAAACGCCATATCGCATCTCGTTTCTATGTTTCATTGTAAGATATAATATGATTTGCGAAGTGTTATGTATTCCTCGTCCCCACTTCAAATGAATGTGAATGCGACATTTCCTCGCTAGGAAATAGCGTTTGCAGATGTCTACGTATCGTAGCAATAGAGTTCTTATGATTCTTAAAATGCGATATCGCATCTCATTTCCATGTTTCATCGTAAGATATAATATGATTTGCGAAGTGTTATGTATTCCTCGTCTACACTTCAAATGAATGTAAATGCGACACTTCCTTGCAAGGAAATAGCGTTTGCAGATGTCTATGTATCGTAGCAATAGAGTTCTAAAGCTTCTTAAAACGCGATATCGCAACTCATTTCTATGTTTCATGGTAAGATATAATATGATTTGCGAAGTGTTATGTATTCCTCGTCTACACTACAAATGAATGTGAATGCGACACTTCCTTGCAAGGAAATAGCGTTTGCAGATGTCTACGTTTCGTAGCAATAGAGTTCTTATGATTCTTAAAACGCGATATTGCTTCTCATTTCTGTGTTCCATGGTAAGATATAATATGATTTGCGAAGTGTTATGCATTCATCGTCTACACTTCAAATGAATGTGAATGCGACACTTCCTTGCAAGGAAATAGCGTTCGCAGATGTCTACGTATCGTAGCAATAGAGTTCTTATGATTCTTATAACGCGATATCGCATCTCATTTCCATGTTTCATGGTAAGATGTAATATGATTTGCGAAGTGGTATGTATTCCTCGTCCACACTTCAAATGAATGTGAATGCGACATTTCCTCGCTAGGAAATAGCGTTTGCAGATGTCTACGTATCGTAGCAATAGAGTTCTTATGATTCTTAAAACGCGATATCGCATCTCATTTCCATGTTTCATCGTAAGATATAATATGATTTGCGAAGTGTTATGTATTCCTCGTCTACACTTCAAATGAATGTAAATGCGACACTTCCTTGCAAGGAAATAGCGTTTGCAGATGTCTACGTATCGTAGCAATAGAGTTCTAAAGCTTCTTAGAACGCGATATCGCATCTCATTTCTATGTTTCATGGTAAGATATAATATGATTTGCGAAGTGTTATGTATTCCTCGTCTACACTACAAATGAATGTGAATGCGACACGTCCTTGCAAGGAAATAGCGTTTGCAGATGTCTACGTATCGAAGCAATAGAGTTCTTATGATACTTAAAACGCGATATTGCATCTCATTTCTATGTTTCATTGTAAGATATAATATGATTTACGAAGTATTATGTATTCCTCGTCCACACTTCAAATGAATTTGAATGCGACATTTCCTCGCTAGGAAATAGCGTTTACAGATGTCTACGTATCGTAGCAATAGAGTTCTTATGATTCTTAAAACGCGATATCGCATCTCATTTCTATGTTTCATGGTAACATATAATATGATTTGCGAAGTGTTATGTATTCCTCGTCTACACTTCAAATGAATGTAAATGCGACACTTCCATGCAAGGAAATAGCGTTTTCAGATGTCAACGTATCGTAGCAATAGAGTTCTAAAGCTTCTTAAAACGCGATATCGCATCTCATTTCTATTTTTCATGGTAAGATATAATCTGATTTGCGAAGTGTTATGTATTCCTCGTCTACACATCAAATGAATGTAAATGCGACACTTCCTTTCAAGGAAATAGCGTTTGCAGATGTCTACGTATCGTAGCAATAGAGTTCTTATGATTCTTAAAACGCGATATTGCTTCTCATTTCTATGTTTCATGGTAAGATATAATATGATTTTCGACGTGTTATGTATTCCTCGTCTACACATCAAATGAATGTAAATGCGACACTTCCTCGCAAGGAAATAGCGTCTGCAGATGTCTACATATCGTAGCAATGGATTTCTGATGCTTCTTAGAACGCGATATCGCATCTCATTTGTATGTTTCATGGTATGATATAATACGATTTGCGAAGTGTCTTGTATTCCTCGTCTACACTTCAAATGAATGTAAATGCGACACGTCCTTGCAAGGAAATAGCGTTTGCAGATGTCTACGTATCGAAGCAATAGAGTTCTTATGATTCTTAAGACGCGATATTGCATCTCATTTCTGTGTTTCATGGTAAGATATAATATGATTTGCGAAGTGTTATGTATTCCTCGTCACTTCAAATGAATGTAAATGCGACACTTCCTTGCAAGGAAGTAGCGTTTGCAGATGTCTACGTGTCGTAGCAATGGATTTCTGATGCTTCTTAGAACGCGATATCGCATCTCATTTCTATGTTTCATGGTAACATATAATATGAATTGCGAAGTGTCATGTATTCCTCGTCTACACTTCAAATGAATGTAAATGCGACACTTCCTTGCAAGGAAATAGTGTTTGCAGATGTCTACGTATCGTAGCAATAGAGTTCTAACGCTTCTTGAAACGCGATATCGCATCTCATTTCTATGTTTCATGGTAAGATATAATATGGTTTGCGAAGTGTTATGTATTCCTCGTCTACACATCAAATGAATGTAAATGCGTCACTTCCTTGCAAGGAAATAGCGTTTGCAGATGTCTACGTATCGAAGCAATAGAGTTCTTATGATTCTTAAGACGCGATATTGCATCTCATTTCTATGTTTCATGGTAACATATAATATGATTTGCGAAGTGTTATGTATTCCTCGTCTACACTTCAAATGAATGTAAATGCGACACTTCCTTTCATGGAAATAGCGTTTGCAGATGTCTACGTATCTTAGCAATAGAGTTCTTATAATTCTTAAAACGCGATATCGGATCTCATTTCTATGTTTCATGGTAAGATATAATATGATTTGCGAAGTGTTATGTATTCCTCGTCTACACTACAAATGAATGTGAATGCGACACGTCCTTGCAAGGAAATAGCGTTTGCAGATGTCTACGTATCGAAGCAATAGAGTTCTTATGATACTTAAAACGCGATATTGCATCTCATTTCTATGTTTCATTGTAAGATATAATATGATTTACGAAGTATTATGTATTCCTCGTCCACACTTCAAATGAATTTGAATGCGACATTTCCTCGCTAGGAAATAGCGTTTACAGATGTCTACGTATCGTAGCAATAGAGTTCTTATGATTCTTAAAACGCGATATCGCATCTCATTTCTATGTTTCATGGTAACATATAATATGATTTGCGAAGTGTTATGTATTCCTCGTCTACACTTCAAATGAATGTAAATGCGACACTTCCATGCAAGGAAATAGCGTTTTCAGATGTCAACGTATCGTAGCAATAGAGTTCTAAAGCTTCTTAAAACGCGATATCGCATCTCATTTCTATTTTTCATGGTAAGATATAATCTGATTTGCGAAGTGTTATGTATTCCTCGTCTACACATCAAATGAATGTAAATGCGACACTTCCTTTCAAGGAAATAGCGTTTGCAGATGTCTACGTATCGTAGCAATAGAGTTCTTATGATTCTTAAAACGCGATATTGCTTCTCATTTCTATGTTTCATGGTAAGATATAATATGATTTTCGACGTGTTATGTATTCCTCGTCTACACATCAAATGAATGTAAATGCGACACTTCCTCGCAAGGAAATAGCGTCTGCAGATGTCTACATATCGTAGCAATGGATTTCTGATGCTTCTTAGAACGCGATATCGCATCTCATTTGTATGTTTCATGGTAAGATATAATACGATTTGCGAAGTGTCTTGTATTCCTCGTCTACACTTCAAATGAATGTAAATGCGACACGTCCTTGCAAGGAAATAGCGTTTGCAGATGTCTACGTATCGAAGCAATAGAGTTCTTATGATTCTTAAGACGCGATATTGCATCTCATTTCTGTGTTTCATGGTAAGATATAATATGATTTGCGAAGTGTTATGTATTCCTCGTCACTTCAAATGAATGTAAATGCGACACTTCCTTGCAAGGAAGTAGCGTTTGCAGATGTCTACGTGTCGTAGCAATGGATTTCTGATGCTTCTTAGAACGCGATATCGCATCTCATTTCTATGTTTCATGGTAACATATAATATGAATTGCGAAGTGTCATGTATTCCTCGTCTACACTTCAAATGAATGTAAATGCGACACTTCCTTGCAAGGAAATAGTGTTTGCAGATGTCTACGTATCGTAGCAATAGAGTTCTAACGCTTCTTGAAACGCGATATCGCATCTCATTTCTATGTTTCATGGTAAGATATAATATGGTTTGCGAAGTGTTATGTATTCCTCGTCTACACATCAAATGAATGTAAATGCGTCACTTCCTTGCAAGGAAATAGCGTTTGCAGATGTCTACGTATCGAAGCAATAGAGTTCTTATGATTCTTAAGACGCGATATTGCATCTCATTTCTATGTTTCATGGTAACATATAATATGATTTGCGAAGTGTTATGTATTCCTCGTCTACACTTCAAATGAATGTAAATGCGACACTTCCTTTCATGGAAATAGCGTTTGCAGATGTCTACGTATCTTAGCAATAGAGTTCTTATAATTCTTAAAACGCGATATCGGATCTCATTTCTATGTTTCATGGTAAGATATAATATGATTTGCGAAGTGTTATGTATTCCTCGTCTACACTTCAAATGAATGTAAATGTGACACTTCCTAGCAAGGAAATAGCGTTTGCAGATGTCTACGTATCGTAGCAATAGAGTTCTTATGATTCTTAAAACGCGATACTGCTTCTCATTTCTATGTTTCATGGTAAGATATAATATGATTTGCGAAGTGTTATGTATTCCTCGTCTACACTTCAAATGAATGTAAATGCGACACTTCCTTGCAAGGAAATAGCGTTTGCAGATGTCTACGTATCGTAGTAATAGAGTTCTTATGATTATTAAAACGCCATATCGCATCTCGTTTCTATGTTTCATTGTAAGATATAATATGATTTGCGAAGTGTTATGTATTCCTCGTCCCCACTTCAAATGAATGTGAATGCGACATTTCCTCGCTAGGAAATAGCGTTTGCAGATGTCTACGTATCGTAGCAATAGAGTTCTTATGATTCTTAAAATGCGATATCGCATCTCATTTCCATGTTTCATCGTAAGATATAATATGATTTGCGAAGTGTTATGTATTCCTCGTCTACACTTCAAATGAATGTAAATGCGACACTTCCTTGCAAGGAAATAGCGTTTGCAGATGTCTATGTATCGTAGCAATAGAGTTCTAAAGCTTCTTAAAACGCGATATCGCAACTCATTTCTATGTTTCATGGTAAGATATAATATGATTTGCGAAGTGTTATGTATTCCTCGTCTACACTACAAATGAATGTGAATGCGACACTTCCTTGCAAGGAAATAGCGTTTGCAGATGTCTACGTTTCGTAGCAATAGAGTTCTTATGATTCTTAAAACGCGATATTGCTTCTCATTTCTGTGTTCCATGGTAAGATATAATATGATTTGCGAAGTGTTATGCATTCATCGTCTACACTTCAAATGAATGTGAATGCGACACTTCCTTGCAAGGAAATAGCGTTCGCAGATGTCTACGTATCGTAGCAATAGAGTTCTTATGATTCTTATAACGCGATATCGCATCTCATTTCCATGTTTCATGGTAAGATATAATATGATTTGCGAAGTGGTATGTATTCCTCGTCCACACTTCAAATGAATGTGAATGCGACATTTCCTCGCTAGGAAATAGCGTTTGCAGATGTCTACGTATCGTAGCAATAGAGTTCTTATGATTCTTAAAACGCGATATCGCATCTCATTTCCATGTTTCATCGTAAGATATAATATGATTTGCGAAGTGTTATGTATTCCTCGTCTACACTTCAAATGAATGTAAATGCGACACTTCCTTGCAAGGAAATAGCGTTTGCAGATGTCTACGTATCGTAGCAATAGAGTTCTAAAGCTTCTTAGAACGCGATATCGCATCTCATTTCTATGTTTCATGGTAAGATATAATATGATTTGCGAAGTGTTATGTATTCCTCGTCTACACTACAAATGAATGTGAATGCGACACGTCCTTGCAAGGAAATAGCGTTTGCAGATGTCTACGTATCGATGCAATAGAGTTCTTATGATACTTAAAACGCGATATTGCATCTCATTTCTATGTTTCATTGTAAGATATAATATGATTTACGAAGTATTATGTATTCCTCGTCCACACTTCAAATGAATTTGAATGCGACATTTCCTCGCTAGGAAATAGCGTTTACAGATGTCTACGTATCGTAGCAATAGAGTTCTTATGATTCTTAAAACGCGATATCGCATCTCATTTCTATGTTTCATGGTAACATATAATATGATTTGCGAAGTGTTATGTATTCCTCGTCTACACTTCAAATGAATGTAAATGCGACACTTCCATGCAAGGAAATAGCGTTTTCAGATGTCAACGTATCGTAGCAATAGAGTTCTAAAGCTTCTTAAAACGCGATATCGCATCTCATTTCTATTTTTCATGGTAAGATATAATCTGATTTGCGAAGTGTTATGTATTCCTCGTCTACACATCAAATGAATGTAAATGCGACACTTCCTTTCAAGGAAATAGCGTTTGCAGATGTCTACGTATCGTAGCAATAGAGTTCTTATGATTCTTAAAACGCGATATTGCTTCTCATTTCTATGTTTCATGGTAAGATATAATATGATTTTCGACGTGTTATGTATTCCTCGTCTACACATCAAATGAATGTAAATGCGACACTTCCTCGCAAGGAAATAGCGTCTGCAGATGTCTACATATCGTAGCAATGGATTTCTGATGCTTCTTAGAACGCGATATCGCATCTCATTTGTATGTTTCATGGTAAGATATAATACGATTTGCGAAGTGTCTTGTATTCCTCGTCTACACTTCAAATGAATGTAAATGCGACACGTCCTTGCAAGGAAATAGCGTTTGCAGATGTCTACGTATCGAAGCAATAGAGTTCTTATGATTCTTAAGACGCGATATTGCATCTCATTTCTGTGTTTCATGGTAAGATATAATATGATTTGCGAAGTGTTATGTATTCCTCGTCACTTCAAATGAATGTAAATGCGACACTTCCTTGCAAGGAAGTAGCGTTTGCAGATGTCTACGTGTCGTAGCAATGGATTTCTGATGCTTCTTAGAACGCGATATCGCATCTCATTTCTATGTTTCATGGTAACATATAATATGAATTGCGAAGTGTCATGTATTCCTCGTCTACACTTCAAATGAATGTAAATGCGACACTTCCTTGCAAGGAAATAGTGTTTGCAGATGTCTACGTATCGTAGCAATAGAGTTCTAACGCTTCTTGAAACGCGATATCGCATCTCATTTCTATGTTTCATGGTAAGATATAATATGGTTTGCGAAGTGTTATGTATTCCTCGTCTACACATCAAATGAATGTAAATGCGTCACTTCCTTGCAAGGAAATAGCGTTTGCAGATGTCTACGTATCGAAGCAATAGAGTTCTTATGATTCTTAAGACGCGATATTGCATCTCATTTCTATGTTTCATGGTAACATATAATATGATTTGCGAAGTGTTATGTATTCCTCGTCTACACTTCAAATGAATGTAAATGCGACACTTCCTTTCATGGAAATAGCGTTTGCAGATGTCTACGTATCTTAGCAATAGAGTTCTTATAATTCTTAAAACGCGATATCGGATCTCATTTCTATGTTTCATGGTAAGATATAATATGATTTGCGAAGTGTTATGTATTCCTCGTCTACACTTCAAATGAATGTAAATGTGACACTTCCTAGCAAGGAAATAGCGTTTGCAGATGTCTACGTATCGTAGCAATAGAGTTCTAAAGCTTCTTAAAACGCGATATCGCATCTCATTTCTATGTTTCATGGTAAGATATAATATGATTTGCGAAGTGTTATCTACTCCTTGTCTACACTTCAAATGAATGTATATGCGACACTTCCTTGCTAGGAAATAGCGTTTGCAGATGTCTACGTGTCGTAGCAATAGAGTTCTTATGATTCTTAAAACGCGATATCGCTTTTCATTTCTATGGTTCATGGTAAGATATAATATGATTTGCGAAGTGTTATGTATTCCTCGTCTACACTTCAAATGAATGTAAATGCGACACTTCCTTGCAAGGAAATAGCGTTTGCAGATGTCTACGTATCGTAGCAATAGAGTTCTTATGATTCTTAAAACGCGATATTGCTTCTCATTTCTATGTTTCATGGTAAGATATAATATGATTTGCGAAGTGTTATGCATTCATCGTCTACACTTCAAATGAATGTGAATGCGACACTTCCTAGCTAGGAAATAGCGTTTGCAGATGTCTACGTATCGTAGCAATAGAGTTCTAATGCTTCTTAAAACGCGATATCGCATCTCATTTCTATGTTTCATGGTAAGATATAATATGATTTGCGAAGTGTTATGTATTCCTCGTCTACACTTCAAATGAATGAAAATGCGACACTTCCTTGCAAGGAAATAGCGTTTGCAGATGTCTACGTATCGTAGCAATAGAGTTCTAAAGCTTCTTAAAACGCGATATCGCATCTCATTTCTATGTTTCATGGTAAGATATAATACGATTTGCGAAGTGTCTTGTATTCCTCGTCTACACTTCAAATGAATGTAAATGCGACACGTCCTTGCAAGGAAATAGCGTTTGCAGATGTCTACGTATCGAAGCAATAGAGTTCTTATGATTCTTAAGACGCGATATTGCATCTCATTTCTGTGTTTCATGGTAAGATATAATATGATTTGCGAAGTGTTATGTATTCCTCGTCACTTCAAATGAATGTAAATGCGACACTTCCTTGCAAGGAAGTAGCGTTTGCAGATGTCTACGTATCGTAGCAATGGATTTCTGATGCTTCTTAGAACGCGATATCGCATCTCATTTCTATGTTTCATGGTAACATATAATATGAATTGCGAAGTGTCATGTATTCCTCGTCTACACTTCAAATGAATGTAAATGCGACACTTCCTTGCAAGGAAATAGCGTTTGCAGATGTCTACGTATCGTAGCAATAGAGTTCTAACGCTTCTTGAAACGCGATATCGCATCTCATTTCTATGTTTCATGGTAAGATATAATATGGTTTGCGAAGTGTTATGTATTCCTCGTCTACACATCAAATGAATGTAAATGCGTCACTTCCTTGCAAGGAAACAGCGTTTGCAGATGTCTACGTATCGAAGCAATAGAGTTCTTATGATTCTTAAGACGCGATATTGCATCTCATTTCTATGTTTCATGGTAACATATAATATGATTTGCGAAGTGTTATGTATTCCTCGTCTACACTTCAAATGAATGTAAATGCGACACTTCCTTTCATGGAAATAGCGTTTGCAGATGTCTACGTATCTTAGCAATAGAGTTCTTATAATTCTTAAAACGCGATATCGGATCTCATTTCTATGTTTCATGGTAAGATATAATATGATTTGCGAAGTGTTATGTATTCCTCGTCTACACTTCAAATGAATGTAAATGTGACACTTCCTAGCAAGGAAATAGCGTTTGCAGATGTCTACGTATCGTAGCAATAGAGTTCTAAAGCTTCTTAAAACGCGATATCGCATCTCATTTCTATGTTTCATGGTAAGATATAATATGATTTGCGAAGTGTTATCTACTCCTTGTCTACACTTCAAATGAATGTATATGCGACACTTCCTTGCTAGGAAATAGCGTTTGCAGATGTCTACGTGTCGTAGCAATAGAGTTCTTATGATTCTTAAAACGCGATATCGCTTTTCATTTCTATGGTTCATGGTAAGATATAATATGATTTGCGAAGTGTTATGTATTCCTCGTCTACACTTCAAATGAATGTAAATGCGACACTTCCTTGCAAGGAAATAGCGTTTGCAGATGTCTACGTATCGTAGCAATAGAGTTCTTATGATTCTTAAAACGCGATATTGCTTCTCATTTCTATGTTTCATGGTAAGATATAATATGATTTGCGAAGTGTTATGCATTCATCGTCTACACTTCAAATGAATGTGAATGCGACACTTCCTAGCTAGGAAATAGCGTTTGCAGATGTCTACGTATCGTAGCAATAGAGTTCTAATGCTTCTTAAAACGCGATATCGCATCTCATTTCTATGTTTCATGGTAAGATATAATATGATTTGCGAAGTGTTATGTATTCCTCGTCTACACTTCAAATGAATGAAAATGCGACACTTCCTTGCAAGGAAATAGCGTTTGCAGATGTCTACGTATCGTAGCAATAGAGTTCTAAAGCTTCTTAAAACGCGATATCGCATCTCATTTCTATGTTTCATGGTAAGATATAATACGATTTGCGAAGTGTCTTGTATTCCTCGTCTACACTTCAAATGAATGTAAATGCGACACGTCCTTGCAAGGAAATAGCGTTTGCAGATGTCTACGTATCGAAGCAATAGAGTTCTTATGATTCTTAAGACGCGATATTGCATCTCATTTCTGTGTTTCATGGTAAGATATAATATGATTTGCGAAGTGTTATGTATTCCTCGTCACTTCAAATGAATGTAAATGCGACACTTCCTTGCAAGGAAGTAGCGTTTGCAGATGTCTACGTATCGTAGCAATGGATTTCTGATGCTTCTTAGAACGCGATATCGCATCTCATTTCTATGTTTCATGGTAACATATAATATGAATTGCGAAGTGTCATGTATTCCTCGTCTACACTTCAAATGAATGTAAATGCGACACTTCCTTGCAAGGAAATAGCGTTTGCAGATGTCTACGTATCGTAGCAATAGAGTTCTAACGCTTCTTGAAACGCGATATCGCATCTCATTTCTATGTTTCATGGTAAGATATAATATGGTTTGCGAAGTGTTATGTATTCCTCGTCTACACATCAAATGAATGTAAATGCGTCACTTCCTTGCAAGGAAACAGCGTTTGCAGATGTCTACGTATCGAAGCAATAGAGTTCTTATGATTCTTAAGACGCGATATTGCATCTCATTTCTATGTTTCATGGTAACATATAATATGATTTGCGAAGTGTTATGTATTCCTCGTCTACACTTCAAATGAATGTAAATGCGACACTTCCTTGCAAGGAAATAGCGTTTGCAGATGTCTACGTATCTTAGCAATAGAGTTCTTATAATTCTTAAAACGCGATATCGGATCTCATTTCTATGTTTCATGGTAAGATATAATATGATTTGCGAAGTGTTATGTATTCCTCGTCTACACTTCAAATGAATGTAAATGTGACACTTCCTAGCAAGGAAATAGCGTTTGCAGATGTCTACGTATCGTAGCAATAGAGTTCTAAAGCTTCTTAAAACGCGATATCGCATCTCATTTCTATGTTTCATGGTAAGATATAATATGATTTGCGAAGTGTTATCTACTCCTTGTCTACACTTCAAATGAATGTATATGCGACACTTCCTTGCTAGGAAATAGCGTTTGCAGATGTCTACGTGTCGTAGCAATAGAGTTCTTATGATTCTTAAAACGCGATATCGCTTTTCATTTCTATGGTTCATGGTAAGATATAATATGATTTGCGAAGTGTTATGTATTCCTCGTCTACACTTCAAATGAATGTAAATGCGACACTTCCTTGCAAGGAAATAGCGTTTGCGGATGTCTACGTATCGTAGCAATAGAGTTCTTATGATTCTTAAAACGCGATATTGCTTCTCATTTCTATGTTTCATGGTAAGATATAATATGATTTGCGAAGTGTTATGCATTCATCGTCTACACTTCAAATGAATGTGAATGCGACACTTCCTAGCTAGGAAATAGCGTTTGCAGATGTCTACGTATCGTAGCAATAGAGTTCTAATGCTTCTTAAAACGCGATATCGCATCTCATTTCTATGTTTCATGGTAAGATATAATATGATTTGCGAAGTGTTATGTATTCCTCGTCTACAC
This sequence comes from Xylocopa sonorina, assembly GCF_050948175.1. Classification (NCBI taxonomy): domain Eukaryota; kingdom Metazoa; phylum Arthropoda; class Insecta; order Hymenoptera; family Apidae; genus Xylocopa; species Xylocopa sonorina. Next base: position 57,281 of record NW_027490560.1, read on the forward strand.
TTCAAATGAATGAAAATGCGACACTTCCTTGCAAGGAAATAGCGTTTGCAGATGTCTACGTATCGTAGCAATAGAGTTCTAAAGCTTCTTAAAACGCGATATCGCATCTCATTTCTATGTTTCATGGTAAGATATAATATGATTTGCGAAGTGTTATGTATTCCTCGTCTACACTACAAATGAATGTGAATGCGACACTTCCTTGCAAGGAAATAGCGTTTGCAGATGTCTACGTATCGTAGCAATAGAGTTCTTATGATTCTTAAAACGCGATATTGCTTCTCATTTCTATGTTTCATGGTAAGATATAATATGATTTGCGAAGTGTTATGCATTCATCGTCTACACTTCAAATGAATGTGAATGCGACACTTCCTTGCAAGGAAATAGCGTTTGCAGATGTCTACGTATCGTAGCAATAGAGTTCTAAAGCTTCTTAAAACGCGATATCGCATCTCATTTCTATGTTTCATGGTAAGATATAATATGATTTGCGAAGTGTTATGTATTCCTCGTCTACACTACAAATGAATGTGAAAGCGACACTTCCTTGCAAGGAAATAGCGTTTGCAGATGTCTACGTATCGTAGCAATAGAGTTCTTATGATTCTTAAAACGCGATATTCCTTCTCATTTCTATGTTTCATGGTAAGATATAATATGATTTGCGAAGTGTTATGCATTCATCGTCTACACTTCAAATGAATGTGAATGCGACACTTCCTAGCTAGGAAATAGCGTTTGCAGATGTCTACGTATCGTAGCAATAGAGTTCTAATGCTTCATAAAACGCGATATCGCATCTCATTTCTATGTTTCATGGTAAGATATAATATGATTTGCGAAGTGTTATGTATTCCTCGTCTACACTTCAGATGAATGAAAATGCGACACTTCCTTGCAAGGAAATAGCGTTTGCAGATATCTACGTATCGAAGCAATAGAGTTCTTATGATTCTTAAAACGCGATATCGCATCTCGTTTCTATGTTTCATTGTAAGATATAATATGATTTGCGAAGTGTTATGTATTCCTCGTCCACACTTCAAATGAATGTGAACGCGACATTTCCTCGCTAGGAAATAGCGTTTGCAGATGTCTACGTATCGTAGCAATAGAGTTCTTATGATTCTTATAACGCGATATCGCATCTCATTTCCATGTTTCATGGTAAGATATAATATGATTGCGAAGTGTTATGTATTCCTCGTCCACACTTCAAATGAATGTGAATGCGACATTTCCTCGCTAGGAAATAGCGTTTGCAGATGTCTACGTATCGTAGCAATAGAGTTCTTATGATTCTCATAACGCGATATCGCATCTCATTTCCATGTTTCATGGTAAGATATAATATGATTGCGAAGTGGTATGTATTCCTCGTCCACACTTCAAATGAATGTGAATGCGACATTTCCTCGCTAGGAAATAGCGTTTGCAGATGTCTACGTATCGTAGCAATAGAGTTCTTATGATTCTCATAACGCGATATCGCATCTCATTTCCATGTTTCATGGTAAGATATAATATGATTGCGAAGTGGTATGTATTCCTCGTCCACACTTCAAATGAATGTGAATGCGACATTTCCTCGCTAGGAAATAGCGTTTGCAGATGTCTACGTATCGTAGCAATAGAGTTCTTATGATTCTTAAAACGCGATATCGCATCTCATTTCCATGTTTCAACGTAAGATATAATATGATTTGCGAAGTGTTATGTATTCCTCGTCTACACTACAAATGAATGTGAATGCGACACGTCCTTGCAAGGAAATAGCGTTTGCAGATGTCTACGTATCGAAGCAATAGAGTTCTTATGATTCTTAAAACGCGATATTGCATCTCATTTCTATGTTTCATTGTAAGATATAATATGATTTACGAAGTGTTATGTATTCCTCGTCCACACTTCAAATGAATTTGAATGCGACATTTCCTCGCTAGGAAATAGCGTTTACAGATGTCTACGTATCGTAGCAATAGAGTTCTTATGATTCTTAAAACGCGATATCGCATCTCATTTCTATGTTTCATGGTAACATATAATATGATTTGCGAAGTGTTATGTATTCCTCGTCTACACTTCAAATGAATGTAAATGTGACACTTCCATGCAAGGAAATAGCGTTTTCAGATGTCTGCGTATCGTAGCAATAGAGTTCTAAAGCATCTTAAAACGCGATATCGCATCTCATTTCTATTTTTCATGGTAAGATATAATCTGATTTGCGAAGTGTTATGTATTCCTCGTCTACACATCAAATGAATGTAAATGCGACACTTCCTTTCAAGGAAATAGCGTTTGCAGATGTCTACGTAACGTAGCAATAGAGTTCGTATGATTCTTAATACGCGATATCGCATCTCATTTCTATGTTTCATGGTAAGATATAATATGATTTTCGACGTGTTATGTATTCCTCGTCTACACATCAAATGAATGTAAATGCGACACTTCCTCGCAAGGAAATAGCGTCTGCAGATGTCTACATATCGTAGCAATGGATTTCTGATGCTTCTTAGAACGCGATATCGCATCTCATTTGTATGTTTCATGGTAAGATATAATACGATTTGCGAAGTGTCTTGTATTCCTCGTCTACACTTCAAATGAATGTAAATGCGACACGTCGTTGCAAGGAAATAGCGTTTGCAGATGTCTACGTATCGAAGCAATAGAGTTCTTATGATTCTTAAGACGCGATACTGCATCTCATTTCTGTGTTTCATGGTAAGATATAATATGATTTGCGAAGTGTTATGTATTCCTCGTCACTTCAAATGAATGTAAATGCGACACTTCCTTGCAAGGAAGTAGCGTTTGCAGATGTCTACGTATCGTAGCAATGGATTTCTGATGCTTCTTAGAACGCGATATCGCATCTCATTTCTATGTTTCATGGTAAGATATAATATGATTTGCGAAGTGTTATCTACTCCTCGTCTACACTTCAAATGAATGTATATGCGACACTTCCTTGCTAGGAAATAGCGTTTGCAGATGTCTACGTATCGTAGCAATAGAGTTCTTATGATTCTTAAAACGCGATATCGCATCTCGTTTCTATGTTTCATTGTAAGATATAATATGATTTGCGAAGTGTTATGTATTCCTCGTCCACACTTCAAATGAATGTGAACGCGACATTTCCTCGCTAGGAAATAGCGTTTGCAGATGTCTACGTATCGTAGCAATAGAGTTCTTATGATTCTTATAACGCGATATCGCATCTCATTTCCATGTTTCATGGTAAGATATAATATGATTGCGAAGTGTTATGTATTCCTCGTCCACACTTCAAATGAATGTGAATGCGACATTTCCTCGCTAGGAAATAGCGTTTGCAGATGTCTACGTATCGTAGCAATAGAGTTCTTATGATTCTCATAACGCGATATCGAATTTCATTTCCATGTTTCATGGTAAGATATAATATGATTGCGAAGTGGTATGTATTCCTCGTCCACACTTCAAATGAATGTGAATGCGACATTTCCTCGCTAGGAAATAGCGTTTGCAGATGTCTACGTATCGTAGCAATAGAGTTCTTATGATTCTTAAAACGCGATATCGCATCTCGTTTCTATGTTTCATGGTAAGATATAATATGATTTGCGAAGTGTTATGTATTCCTCGTCTACACTACAAATGAATGTGAAAGCGACACTTCCTTGCAAGGAAATAGCGTTTGCAGATGTCTACGTATCGTAGCAATAGAGTTCTTATGATTCTTAAAACGCGATATTCCTTCTCATTTCTATGTTTCATGGTAAGATATAATATGATTTGCGAAGTGTTATGCATTCATCGTCTACACTTCAAATGAATGTGAATGCGACACTTCCTAGCTAGGAAATAGCGTTTGCAGATGTCTACGTATCGTAGCAATAGAGTTCTAATGCTTCTTAAAACGCGATATCGCATCTCATTTCTATGTTTCATGGTAAGATATAATATGATTTGCGAAGTGTTATGTATTCCTCGTCTACACTTCAGATGAATGAAAATGCGACACTTCCTTGCAAGGAAATAGCGTTTGCAGATATCTACGTATCGAAGCAATAGAGTTCTTATGATTCTTAAAACGCGATATCGCATCTCGTTTCTATGTTTCATTGTAAGATATAATATGATTTGCGAAGTGTTATGTATTCCTCGTCCACACTTCAAATGAATGTGAACGCGACATTTCCTCGCTAGGAAATAGCGTTTGCAGATGTCTACGTATCGTAGCAATAGAGTTCTTATGATTCTTATAACGCGATATCGCATCTCATTTCCATGTTTCATGGTAAGATATAATATGATTGCGAAGTGTTATGTATTCCTCGTCCACACATCAAATGAATGTGAATGCGACATTTCCTCGCTAGGAAATAGCGTTTGCAGATGTCTACGTATCGTAGCAATAGAGTTCTTATGATTCTCATAACGCGATATCGCATCTCATTTCCATGTTTCATGGTAAGATATAATATGATTGCGAAGTGGTATGTATTCCTCGTCCACACTTCAAATGAATGTGAATGCGACATTTCCTCGCTAGGAAATAGCGTTTGCAGATGTCTACGTATCGTAGCAATAGAGTTCTTATGATTCTCATAACGCGATATCGCATCTCATTTCCATGTTTCATGGTAAGATATAATATGATTGCGAAGTGGTATGTATTCCTCGTCCACACTTCAAATGAATGTGAATGCGACATTTCCTCGCTAGGAAATAGCGTTTGCAGATGTCTACGTATCGTAGCAATAGAGTTCTTATGATTCTTAAAACGCGATATCGCATCTCATTTCCATGTTTCAACGTAAGATATAATATGATTTGCGAAGTGTTATGTATTCCTCGTCTACACTACAAATGAATGTGAATGCGACACGTCCTTGCAAGGAAATAGCGTTTGCAGATGTCTACGTATCGAAGCAATAGAGTTCTTATGATTCTTAAAACGCGATATTGCATCTCATTTCTATGTTTCATTGTAAGATATAATATGATTTACGAAGTGTTATGTATTCCTCGTCCACACATCAAATGAATTTGAATGCGACATTTCCTCGCTAGGAAATAGCGTTTACAGATGTCTACGTATCGTAGCAATAGAGTTCTTATGATTCTTAAAACGCGATATCGCATCTCATTTCTATGTTTCATGGTAACATATAATATGATTTGCGAAGTGTTATGTATTCCTCGTCTACACTTCAAATGAATGTAAATGTGACACTTCCATGCAAGGAAATAGCGTTTTCAGATGTCTGCGTATCGTAGCAATAGAGTTCTAAAGCATCTTAAAACGCGATATCGCATCTCATTTCTATTTTTCATGGTAAGATATAATCTGATTTGCGAAGTGTTATGTATTCCTCGTCTACACATCAAATGAATGTAAATGCGACACTTCCTTTCAAGGAAATAGCGTTTGCAGATGTCTACGTAACGTAGCAATAGAGTTCGTATGATTCTTAATACGCGATATCGCATCTCATTTCTATGTTTCATGGTAAGATATAATATGATTTTCGACGTGTTATGTATTCCTCGTCTACACATCAAATGAATGTAAATGCGACACTTCCTCGCAAGGAAATAGCGTCTGCAGATGTCTACATATCGTAGCAATGGATTTCTGATGCTTCTTAGAACGCGATATCGCATCTCATTTGTATGTTTCATGGTAAGATATAATACGATTTGCGAAGTGTCTTGTATTCCTCGTCTACACTTCAAATGAATGTAAATGCGACACGTCGTTGCAAGGAAATAGCGTTTGCAGATGTCTACGTATCGAAGCAATAGAGTTCTTATGATTCTTAAGACGCGATACTGCATCTCATTTCTGTGTTTCATGGTAAGATATAATATGATTTGCGAAGTGTTATGTATTCCTCGTCACTTCAAATGAATGTAAATGCGACACTTCCTTGCAAGGAAGTAGCGTTTGCAGATGTCTACGTATCGTAGCAATGGATTTCTGATGCTTCTTAGAACGCGATATCGCATCTCATTTCTATGTTTCATGGTAAGATATAATATGATTTGCGAAGTGTTATCTACTCCTCGTCTACACTTCAAATGAATGTATATGCGACACTTCCTTGCTAGGAAATAGCGTTTGCAGATGTCTACGTATCGTAGCAATAGAGTTCTTATGATTCTTAAAACGCGATATCGCATCTCGTTTCTATGTTTCATTGTAAGATATAATATGATTTGCGAAGTGTTATGTATTCCTCGTCCACACTTCAAATGAATGTGAACGCGACATTTCCTCGCTAGGAAATAGCGTTTGCAGATGTCTACGTATCGTAGCAATAGAGTTCTTATGATTCTTATAACGCGATATCGCATCTCATTTCCATGTTTCATGGTAAGATATAATATGATTGCGAAGTGTTATGTATTCCTCGTCCACACTTCAAATGAATGTGAATGCGACATTTCCTCGCTAGGAAATAGCGTTTGCAGATGTCTACGTATCGTAGCAATAGAGTTCTTATGATTCTCATAACGCGATATCGCATTTCATTTCCATGTTTCATGGTAAGATATAATATGATTGCGAAGTGGTATGTATTCCTCGTCCACACTTCAAATGAATGTGAATGCGACATTTCCTCGCTAGGAAATAGCGTTTGCAGATGTCTACGTATCGTAGCAATAGAGTTCTTATGATTCTTAAAACGCGATATCGCATCTCATTTCCATGTTTCAACGTAAGATATAATATGATTTGCGAAGTGTTATGTATTCCTCGTCTACACTACAAATGAATGTGAATGCGACACGTCCTTGCAAGGAAATAGCGTTTGCAGATGTCTACGTATCGAAGCAATAGAGTTCTTATGATTCTTAAAACGCGATATTGCATCTCATTTCTATGTTTCATTGTAAGATATAATATGATTTACGAAGTGTTATGTATTCCTCGTCCACACTTCAAATGAATTTGAATGCGACATTTCCTCGCTAGGAAATAGCGTTTGCAGATGTCTACGTATCGTAGCAATAGAGTTCTTATGATTCTTAAAACGCGATATCGCATCTCATTTCCATGTTTCAACGTAAGATATAATATGATTTGCGAAGTGTTATGTATTCCTCGTCTACACTACAAATGAATGTGAATGCGACACGTCCTTGCAAGGAAATAGCGTTTGCAGATGTCTACGTATCGAAGCAATAGAGTTCTTATGATTCTTAAAACGCGATATTGCATCTCATTTCTATGTTTCATTGTAAGATATAATATGATTTACGAAGTGTTATGTATTCCTCGTCCACACTTCAAATGAATTTGAATGCGACATTTCCTCGCTAGGAAATAGCGTTTACAGATGTCTACGTATCGTAGCAATAGAGTTCTTATGATTCTTAAAACGCGATATCGCATCTCATTTCCATGTTTCATGGTAACATATAATATGATTTGCGAAGTGTTATGTATTCCTCGTCTACACTTCAAATGAATGTAAATGTGACACTTCCATGCAAGGAAATAGCGTTTTCAGATGTCTACGTATCGTAGCAATAGAGTTCTAAAGCATCTTAAAACGCGATATCGAATCTCATTTCTATTTTTCATGGTAAGATATAATCTGATTTGCGAAGTGTTATGTATTCCTCGTCTACACATCAAATGAATGTAAATGCGACACTTCCTTTCAAGGAAATAGCGTTTGCAGATGTCTACGTATCGCAGCAATAGAGTTCGTATGATTCTTAAAACGCGATATCGCATCTCATTTCTATGTTTCATGGTAAGATATAATATGATTTTCGACGTGTTATGTATTCCTCGTCTACACATCAAAGGAATGTAAATGCGACACTTCCTCGCAAGGAAATAGCGTCTGCAGATGTCTACATATCGTAGCAATGGATTTCTGATGCTTCTTAGAACGCGATATCGCATCTCATTTGTATGTTTCATGGTAAGATATAATACGATTTGCGAAGTGTCTTGTATTCCTCGTCTACACTTCAAATGAATGTAAATGCGACACGTCCTTGCAAGGAAATAGCGTTTGCAGATGTCTACGTATCGAAGCAATAGAGTTCTTATGATTCTTAAGACCCGATATTGCATCTCATTTCTGTGTTTCATGGTAAGATATAATATGATTTGCGAAGTGTTATGTATTCCTCGTCACTTCAAATGAATGTAAATGCGACACTTCCTTGCAAGGAAGTAGCGTTTGCAGATGTCTACGTATCGTAGCAATGGATTTCTGATGCTTCTTAGAACGCGATATCGCATCTCATTTCTATGTTTCATGGTAAGATATAATATGATTTGCGAAGTGTTATCTACTCCTCGTCTACACTTCAAATGAATGTATATGCGACACTTCCTTGCTAGGAAATAGCGTTTGCAGATGTCTACGTATCGTAGCAATAGAGTTCTCATGATTCTTAAAACGCGATATCGCATTTCATTTCTATGGTTCATGGTAAGATATAATATGATTTGCGAAGTGTTATGTATTCCTCGTCTACACTTCAAATGAATGTAAATGCGACACTTCCTTGCAAGGAAATAGCGTTTGCAGATGTCTACGTATCGTAGCAATAGAGTTCTTATGATTCTTAAAACGCGATATTGCATCTCATTTCTATGTTTCATTGTAAGATATAATATGATTTACGAAGTGTTATGTATTCCTCGTCCACACTTCAAATGAATTTGAATGCGACATTTCCTCGCTAGGAAATAGCGTTTACAGATGTCTACGTATCGTAGCAATAGAGTTCTTATGATTCTCAAAACGCGATATCGCATCTCATTTCTATGTTTCATGGTAACATATAATATGATTTGCGAAGTGTTATGTATTCCTCGTCTACACTTCAAATGAATGTAAATGTGACACTTCCATGCAAGGAAATAGCGTTTTCAGATGTCTACGTATCGTAGCAATAGAGTTCTAAAGCATCTTAAAACGCGATATCGAATCTCATTTCTATTTTTCATGGTAAGATATAATCTGATTTGCGAAGTGTTATGTATTCCTCGTCTACACATCAAATGAATGTAAATGCGACACTTCCTTTCAAGGAAATAGCGTTTGCAGATGTCTACGTATCGCAGCAATAGAGTTCGTATGATTCTTAAAACGCGATATCGCATCTCATTTCTATGTTTCATGGTAAGATATAATATGATTTTCGACGTGTTATGTATTCCTCGTCTACACATCAAATGAATGTAAATGCGACACTTCCTCGCAAGGAAATAGCGTCTGCAGATGTCTACATATCGTAGCAATGGATTTCTGATGCTTCTTAGAACGCGATATCGCATCTCATTTGTATGTTTCATGGTAAGATATAATACGATTTGCGAAGTGTCTTGTATTCCTCGTCTACACTTCAAATGAATGTAAATGCGACACGTCCTTGCAAGGAAATAGCGTTTGCAGATGTCTACGTATCGAAGCAATAGAGTTCTTATGATTCTTAAGACGCGATATTGCATCTCATTTCTGTGTTTCATGGTAAGATATAATATGATTTGCGAAGTGTTATGTATTCCTCGTCACTTCAAATGAATGTAAATGCGACACTTCCTTGCAAGGAAGTAGCGTTTGCAGATGTCTACGTATCGTAGCAATGGATTTCTGATGCTTCTTAGAACGCGATATCGCATCTCATTTCTATGTTTCATGGTAAGATATAATATGATTTGCGAAGTGTTATCTACTCCTCGTCTACACTTCAAATGAATGTATATGCGACACTTCCTTGCTAGGAAATAGCGTTTGCAGATGTCTACGTATCGTAGCAATAGAGTTCTTATGATTCTTAAAACGCGATATCGCATTTCATTTCTATGGTTCATGGTAAGATATAATATGATTTGCGAAGTGTTATGTATTCCTCGTCTACACTTCAAATGAATGTAAATGCGACACTTCCTTGCAAGGAAATAGCGTTTGCAGATGTCTACGTATCGTAGCAATAGAGTTCTTATGATTCTTAAAACGCGATATTGCTTCTCATTTCTATGTTTCATGGTAAGATATAATATGATTTGCGAAGTGTTATGCATTCATCGTCTACACTTCAAATGAATGTGAATGCGACACTTCCTAGCTAGGAAATAGCGTTTGCAGATGTCTACGTATCGTAGCAATAGAGTTCTAATGCTTCTTAAAACGCGATATCGCATCTCATTTCTATGTTTCATGGTAAGATATAATATGATTTGCGAAGTGTTATGTATTCCTCGTCTACACTTCAAATGAATGAAAATGCGACACTTCCTTGCAAGGAAATAGCGTTTGCAGATGTCTACGTATCGTAGCAATAGAGTTCTTATGATTCTTAAAACGCGATATTGCTTCTCATTTCTATGTTTCATGGTAAGATATAATATGATTTGCGAAGTGTTATGCATTCATCGTCTACACTTCAAATGAATGTGAATGCGACACTTCCTAGCTAGGAAATAGCGTTTGCCGATGTCTACGTATCGTAGCAATAGAGTTCTAATGCATCTTAAAACGCGATATCGCATCTCATTTCTATGTTTCATGGTAAGATATAATATGATTTGCGAAGTGTTATGTATTCCTCGTCTACACTTCAAATGAATGTAAATGCGACACTTCCTTGCAAGGAAATAGCGTTTGCAGATATCTACGTATCGTAGCAATAGAGTTCTTATGATTATTAAAACGCGATATCGCATCTCGTTTCCATGTTTCATTGTAAGATATAATATGATTTGCGAAGTGGTATGTATTCCTCGTCCACACTTCAAATGAATGTGAATGCGACATTTCCTCGCTAGGAAATAGCGTTTGCAGATGTCTACGTATCGTAGCAATAGAGTTCTTATGATTCTCATAACGCGATATCGCATCTCATTTCCATGTTTCATGGTAAGATATAATATGATTGCGAAGTGGTATGTATTCCTCGTCCACACTTCAAATGAATGTGAATGCGACATTTCCTCGCTAGGAAATAGCGTTTGCAGATGTCTACGTATCGTAGCAATAGAGTTCTTATGATTCTTAAAACGCGATATCGCATCTCATTTCCATGTTTCAACGTAAGATATAATATGATTTGCGAAGTGTTATGTATTCCTCGTCTACACTACAAATGAATGTGAATGCGACACGTCCTTGCAAGGAAATAGCGTTTGCAGATGTCTACGTATCGAAGCAATAGAGTTCTTATGATTCTTAAAACGCGATATTGCATCTCATTTCTATGTTTCATTGTAAGATATAATATGATTTACGAAGTGTTATGTATTCCTCGTCCACACTTCAAATGAATTTGAATGCGACATTTCCTCGCTAGGAAATAGCGTTTACAGATGTCTACGTATCGTAGCAATAGAGTTCTTATGATTCTTAAAACGCGATATCGCATCTCATTTCTATGTTTCATGGTAACATATAATATGATTTGCGAAGTGTTATGTATTCCTCGTCTACACTTCAAATGAATGTAAATGTGACACTTCCATGCAAGGAAATAGCGTTTTCAGATGTCTGCGTATCGTAGCAATAGAGTTCTAAAGCATCTTAAAACGCGATATCGCATCTCATTTCTATTTTTCATGGTAAGATATAATCTGATTTGCGAAGTGTTATGTATTCCTCGTCTACACATCAAATGAATGTAAATGCGACACTTCCTTTCAAGGAAATAGCGTTTGCAGATGTCTACGTAACGTAGCAATAGAGTTCGTATGATTCTTAATACGCGATATCGCATCTCATTTCTATGTTTCATGGTAAGATATAATATGATTTTCGACGTGTTATGTATTCCTCGTCTACACATCAAATGAATGTAAATGCGACACTTCCTCGCAAGGAAATAGCGTCTGCAGATGTCTACATATCGTAGCAATGGATTTCTGATGCTTCTTAGAACGCGATATCGCATCTCATTTGTATGTTTCATGGTAAGATAAAATACGATTTGCGAAGTGTCTTGTATTCCTCGTCTACACTTCAAATGAATGTAAATGCGACACGTCGTTGCAAGGAAATAGCGTTTGCAGATGTCTACGTATCGAAGCAATAGAGTTCTTATGATTCTTAAGACGCGATACTGCATCTCATTTCTGTGTTTCATGGTAAGATATAATATGATTTGCGAAGTGTTATGTATTCCTCGTCACTTCAAATGAATGTAAATGCGACACTTCCTTGCAAGGAAGTAGCGTTTGCAGATGTCTACGTATCGTAGCAATGGATTTCTGATGCTTCTTAGAACGCGATATCGCATCTCATTTCTATGTTTCATGGTAAGATATAATATGATTTGCGAAGTGTTATCTACTCCTCGTCTACACTTCAAATGAATGTATATGCGACACTTCCTTGCTAGGAAATAGCGTTTGCAGATGTCTACGTATCGTAGCAATAGAGTTCTTATGATTCTTAAAACGCGATATCGCATCTCGTTTCTATGTTTCATTGTAAGATATAATATGATTTGCGAAGTGTTATGTATTCCTCGTCCACACTTCAAATGAATGTGAACGCGACATTTCCTCGCTAGGAAATAGCGTTTGCAGATGTCTACGTATCGTAGCAATAGAGTTCTTATGATTCTTATAACGCGATATCGCATCTCATTTCCATGTTTCATGGTAAGATATAATATGATTGCGAAGTGTTATGTATTCCTCGTCCACACTTCAAATGAATGTGAATGCGACATTTCCTCGCTAGGAAATAGCGTTTGCAGATGTCTACGTATCGTAGCAATAGAGTTCTTATGATTCTCATAACGCGATATCGCATTTCATTTCCATGTTTCATGGTAAGATATAATATGATTGCGAAGTGGTATGTATTCCTCGTCCACACTTCAAATGAATGTGAATGCGACATTTCCTCGCTAGGAAATAGCGTTTGCAGATGTCTACGTATCGTAGCAATAGAGTTCTTATGATTCTTAAAACGCGATATCGCATCTCATTTCCATGTTTCAACGTAAGATATAATATGATTTGCGAAGTGTTATGTATTCCTCGTCTACACTACAAATGAATGTGAATGCGACACGTCCTTGCAAGGAAATAGCGTTTGCAGATGTCTACGTATCGAAGCAATAGAGTTCTTATGATTCTTAAAACGCGATATTGCATCTCATTTCTATGTTTCATTGTAAGATATAATATGATTTACGAAGTGTTATGTATTCCTCGTCCACACTTCAAATGAATTTGAATGCGACATTTCCTCGCTAGGAAATAGCGTTTACAGATGTCTACGTATCGTAGCAATAGAGTTCTTATGATTCTTAAAACGCGATATCGCATCTCATTTCTATGTTTCATGGTAACATATAATATGATTTGCGAAGTGTTATGTATTCCTCGTCTACACTTCAAATGAATGTAAATGTGACACTTCCATGCAAGGAAATAGCGTTTTCAGATGTCTACGTATCGTAGCAATAGAGTTCTAAAGCATCTTAAAACGCGATATCGAATCTCATTTCTATTTTTCATGGTAAGATATAATCTGATTTGCGAAGTGTTATGTATTCCTCGTCTACACATCAAATGAATGTAAATGCGACACTTCCTTTCAAGGAAATAGCGTTTGCAGATGTCTACGTATCGCAGCAATAGAGTTCGTATGATTCTTAAAACGCGATATCGCATCTCATTTCTATGTTTCATGGTAAGATATAATATGATTTTCGACGTGTTATGTATTCCTCGTCTACACATCAAATGAATGTAAATGCGACACTTCCTCGCAAGGAAATAGCGTCTGCAGATGTCTACATATCGTAGCAATGGATTTCTGATGCTTCTTAGAACGCGATATCGCATCTCATTTGTATGTTTCATGGTAAGGTATAATACGATTTGCGAAGTGTCTTGTATTCCTCGTCTACACTTCAAATGAATGTAAATGCGACACGTCCTTGCAAGGAAATAGCGTTTGCAGATGTCTACGTATCGAAGCAATAGAGTTCTTATGATTCTTATAACGCGATATCGCATCTCATTTCCATGTTTCATGGTAAGATATAATATGATTGCGAAGTGTTATGTATTCCTCGTCCACACTTCAAATGAATGTGAATGCGACATTTCCTCGCTAGGAAATAGCGTTTGCAGATGTCTACGTATCGTAGCAATAGAGTTCTTATGATTCTCATAACGCGATATCGCATTTCATTTCCATGTTTCATGGTAAGATATAATATGATTGCGAAGTGGTATGTATTCCTCGTCCACACTTCAAATGAATGTGAATGCGACATTTCCTCGCTAGGAAATAGCGTTTGCAGATGTCTACGTATCGTAGCAATAGAGTTCTTATGATTCTTAAAACGCGATATCGCATCTCATTTCCATGTTTCAACGTAAGATATAATATGATTTGCGAAGTGTTATGTATTCCTCGTCTACACTACAAATGAATGTGAATGCGACACGTCCTTGCAAGGAAATAGCGTTTGCAGATGTCTACGTATCGAAGCAATAGAGTTCTTATGATTCTTAAAACGCGATATTGCATCTCATTTCTATGTTTCATTGTAAGATATAATATGATTTACGAAGTGTTATGTATTCCTCGTCCACACTTCAAATGAATTTGAATGCGACATTTCCTCGCTAGGAAATAGCGTTTACAGATGTCTACGTATCGTAGCAATAGAGTTCTTATGATTCTTAAAACGCGATATCGCATCTCATTTCTATGTTTCATGGTAACATATAATATGATTTGCGAAGTGTTATGTATTCCTCGTCTACACTTCAAATGAATGTAAATGTGACACTTCCATGCAAGGAAATAGCGTTTTCAGATGTCTACGTATCGTAGCAATAGAGTTCTAAAGCATCTTAAAACGCGATATCGAATCTCATTTCTATTTTTCATGGTAAGATATAATCTGATTTGCGAAGTGTTATGTATTCCTCGTCTACACATCAAATGAATGTAAATGCGACACTTCCTTTCAAGGAAATAGCGTTTGCAGATGTCTACGTATCGCAGCAATAGAGTTCGTATGATTCTTAAAACGCGATATCGCATCTCATTTCTATGTTTCATGGTAAGATATAATATGATTTTCGACGTGTTATGTATTCCTCGTCTACACATCAAATGAATGTAAATGCGACACTTCCTCGCAAGGAAATAGCGTCTGCAGATGTCTACATATCGTAGCAATGGATTTCTGATGCTTCTTAGAACGCGATATCGCATCTCATTTGTATGTTTCATGGTAAGATATAATACGATTTGCGAAGTGTCTTGTATTCCTCGTCTACACTTCAAATGAATGTAAATGCGACACGTCCTTGCAAGGAAATAGCGTTTGCAGATGTCTACGTATCGAAGCAATAGAGTTCTTATGATTCTTAAGACGCGATATTGCATCTCATTTCTGTGTTTCATGGTAAGATATAATATGATTTGCGAAGTGTTATGTATTCCTCGTCACTTCAAATGAATGTAAATGCGACACTTCCTTGCAAGGAAGTAGCGTTTGCAGATGTCTACGTATCGTAGCAATGGATTTCTGATGCTTCTTAGAACGCGATATCGCATCTCATTTCTATGTTTCATGGTAAGATATAATATGATTTGCGAAGTGTTATCTACTCCTCGTCTACACTTCAAATGAATGTATATGCGACACTTCCTTGCTAGGAAATAGCGTTTGCAGATGTCTACGTATCGTAGCAATAGAGTTCTCATGATTCTTAAAACGCGATATCGCATTTCATTTCTATGGTTCATGGTAAGATATAATATGATTTGCGAAGTGTTATGTATTCCTCGTCTACACTTCAAATGAATGTAAATGCGACACTTCCTTGCAAGGAAATAGCGTTTGCAGATGTCTACGTATCGTAGCAATAGAGTTCTTATGATTCTTAAAACGCGATATTGCATCTCATTTCTATGTTTCATTGTAAGATATAATATGATTTACGAAGTGTTATGTATTCCTCGTCCACACTTCAAATGAATTTGAATGCGACATTTCCTCGCTAGGAAATAGCGTTTACAGATGTCTACGTATCGTAGCAATAGAGTTCTTATGATTCTCAAAACGCGATATCGCATCTCATTTCTATGTTTCATGGTAACATATAATATGATTTGCGAAGTGTTATGTATTCCTCGTCTACACTTCAAATGAATGTAAATGTGACACTTCCATGCAAGGAAATAGCGTTTTCAGATGTCTACGTATCGTAGCAATAGAGTTCTAAAGCATCTTAAAACGCGATATCGAATCTCATTTCTATTTTTCATGGTAAGATATAATCTGATTTGCGAAGTGTTATGTATTCCTCGTCTACACATCAAATGAATGTAAATGCGACACTTCCTTTCAAGGAAATAGCGTTTGCAGATGTCTACGTATCGCAGCAATAGAGTTCGTATGATTCTTAAAACGCGATATCGCATCTCATTTCTATGTTTCATGGTAAGATATAATATGATTTTCGACGTGTTATGTATTCCTCGTCTACACATCAAATGAATGTAAATGCGACACTTCCTCGCAAGGAAATAGCGTCTGCAGATGTCTACATATCGTAGCAATGGATTTCTGATGCTTCTTAGAACGCGATATCGCATCTCATTTGTATGTTTCATGGTAAGATATAATACGATTTGCGAAGTGTCTTGTATTCCTCGTCTACACTTCAAATGAATGTAAATGCGACACGTCCTTGCAAGGAAATAGCGTTTGCAGATGTCTACGTATCGAAGCAATAGAGTTCTTATGATTCTTAAGACGCGATATTGCATCTCATTTCTGTGTTTCATGGTAAGATATAATATGATTTGCGAAGTGTTATGTATTCCTCGTCCACACTTCAAATGAATGTGAACGCGACATTTCCTCGCTAGGAAATAGCGTTTGCAGATGTCTACGTATCGTAGCAATAGAGTTCTTATGATTCTTATAACGCGATATCGCATCTCATTTCCATGTTTCATGGTAAGATATAATATGATTGCGAAGTGTTATGTATTCCTCGTCCACACTTCAAATGAATGTGAATGCGACATTTCCTCGCTAGGAAATAGCGTTTGCAGATGTCTACGTATCGTAGCAATAGAGTTCTTATGATTCTCATAACGCGATATCGCATCTCATTTCCATGTTTCATGGTAAGATATAATATGATTGCGAAGTGGTATGTATTCCTCGTCCACACTTCAAATGAATGTGAATGCGACATTTCCTCGCTAGGAAATAGCGTTTGCAGATGTCTACGTATCGTAGCAATAGAGTTCTTATGATTCTCATAACGCGATATCGCATCTCATTTCCATGTTTCATGGTAAGATATAATATGATTGCGAAGTGGTATGTATTCCTCGTCCACACTTCAAATGAATGTGAATGCGACATTTCCTCGCTAGGAAATAGCGTTTGCAGATGTCTACGTATCGTAGCAATAGAGTTCTTATGATTCTTAAAACGCGATATCGCATCTCATTTCCATGTTTCAACGTAAGATATAATATGATTTGCGAAGTGTTATGTATTCCTCGTCTACACTACAAATGAATGTGAATGCGACACGTCCTTGCAAGGAAATAGCGTTTGCAGATGTCTACGTATCGAAGCAATAGAGTTCTTATGATTCTTAAAACGCGATATTGCATCTCATTTCTATGTTTCATTGTAAGATATAATATGATTTACGAAGTGTTATGTATTCCTCGTCCACACTTCAAATGAATTTGAATGCGACATTTCCTCGCTAGGAAATAGCGTTTACAGATGTCTACGTATCGTAGCAATAGAGTTCTTATGATTCTTAAAACGCGATATCGCATCTCATTTCTATGTTTCATGGTAACATATAATATGATTTGCGAAGTGTTATGTATTCCTCGTCTACACTTCAAATGAATGTAAATGTGACACTTCCATGCAAGGAAATAGCGTTTTCAGATGTCTGCGTATCGTAGCAATAGAGTTCTAAAGCATCTTAAAACGCGATATCGCATCTCATTTCTATTTTTCATGGTAAGATATAATCTGATTTGCGAAGTGTTATGTATTCCTCGTCTACACATCAAATGAATGTAAATGCGACACTTCCTTTCAAGGAAATAGCGTTTGCAGATGTCTACGTAACGTAGCAATAGAGTTCGTATGATTCTTAATACGCGATATCGCATCTCATTTCTATGTTTCATGGTAAGATATAATATGATTTTCGACGTGTTATGTATTCCTCGTCTACACATCAAATGAATGTAAATGCGACACTTCCTCGCAAGGAAATAGCGTCTGCAGATGTCTACATATCGTAGCAATGGATTTCTGATGCTTCTTAGAACGCGATATCGCATCTCATTTGTATGTTTCATGGTAAGATATAATACGATTTGCGAAGTGTCTTGTATTCCTCGTCTACACTTCAAATGAATGTAAATGCGACACGTCGTTGCAAGGAAATAGCGTTTGCAGATGTCTACGTATCGAAGCAATAGAGTTCTTATGATTCTTAAGACGCGATACTGCATCTCATTTCTGTGTTTCATGGTAAGATATAATATGATTTGCGAAGTGTTATGTATTCCTCGTCTACACTTCAGATGAATGAAAATGCGACACTTCCTTGCAAGGAAATAGCGTTTGCAGATATCTACGTATCGAAGCAATAGAGTTCTTATGATTCTTAAAACGCGATATCGCATCTCGTTTCTATGTTTCATTGTAAGATATAATATGATTTGCGAAGTGTTATGTATTCCTCGTCCACACTTCAAATGAATGTGAACGCGACATTTCCTCGCTAGGAAATAGCGTTTGCAGATGTCTACGTATCGTAGCAATAGAGTTCTTATGATTCTTATAACGCGATATCGCATCTCATTTCCATGTTTCATGGTAAGATATAATATGATTGCGAAGTGTTATGTATTCCTCGTCCACACTTCAAATGAATGTGAATGCGACATTTCCTCGCTAGGAAATAGCGTTTGCAGATGTCTACGTATCGTAGCAATAGAGTTCTTATGATTCTCATAACGCGATATCGCATCTCATTTCCATGTTTCATGGTAAGATATAATATGATTGCGAAGTGGTATGTATTCCTCGTCCACACTTCAAATGAATGTGAATGCGACATTTCCTCGCTAGGAAATAGCGTTTGCAGATGTCTACGTATCGTAGCAATAGAGTTCTTATGATTCTCATAACGCGATATCGCATCTCATTTCCATGTTTCATGGTAAGATATAATATGATTGCGAAGTGGTATGTATTCCTCGTCCACACTTCAAATGAATGTGAATGCGACATTTCCTCGCTAGGAAATAGCGTTTGCAGATGTCTACGTATCGTAGCAATAGAGTTCTTATGATTCTTAAAACGCGATATCGCATCTCATTTGTATGTTTCATGGTAAGATATAATACGATTTGCGAAGTGTCTTGTATTCCTCGTCTACACTTCAAATGAATGTAAATGCGACACGTCCTTGCAAGGAAATAGCGTTTGCAGATGTCTACGTATCGTAGCAATAGAGTTCTTATGATTCTCATAACGCGATATCGCATCTCATTTCCATGTTTCATGGTAAGATATAATATGATTGCGAAGTGGTATGTATTCCTCGTCCACACTTCAAATGAATGTGAATGCGACATTTCCTCGCTAGGAAATAGCGTTTGCAGATGTCTACGTATCGTAGCAATAGAGTTCTTATGATTCTCATAACGCGATATCGCATCTCATTTCCATGTTTCATGGCAAGATATAATATGATTGCGAAGTGGTATGTATTCCTCGTCCACACTTCAAATGAATGTGAATGCGACATTTCCTCGCTAGGAAATAGCGTTTGCAGATGTCTACGTATCGTAGCAATAGAGTTCTTATGATTCTTAAAACGCGATATCGCATCTCATTTCCATGTTTCAACGTAAGATATAATATGATTTGCGAAGTGTTATGTATTCCTCGTCTACACTACAAATGAATGTGAATGCGACACGTCCTTGCAAGGAAATAGCGTTTGCAGATGTCTACGTATCGAAGCAATAGAGTTCTTATGATTCTTAAAACGCGATATTGCATCTCATTTCTATGTTTCATTGTAAGATATAATATGATTTACGAAGTGTTATGTATTCCTCGTCCACACTTCAAATGAATTTGAATGCGACATTTCCTCGCTAGGAAATAGCGTTTACAGATGTCTACGTATCGTAGCAATAGAGTTCTTATGATTCTTAAAACGCGATATCGCATCTCATTTCTATGTTTCATGGTAACATATAATATGATTTGCGAAGTGTTATGTATTCCTCGTCTACACTTCAAATGAATGTAAATGTGACACTTCCATGCAAGGAAATAGCGTTTTCAGATGTCTGCGTATCGTAGCAATAGAGTTCTAAAGCATCTTAAAACGCGATATCGCATCTCATTTCTATTTTTCATGGTAAGATATAATCTGATTTGCGAAGTGTTATGTATTCCTCGTCTACACATCAAATGAATGTAAATGCGACACTTCCTCGCAAGGAAATAGCGTCTGCAGATGTCTACATATCGTAGCAATGGATTTCTGATGCTTCTTAGAACGCGATATCGCATCTCATTTGTATGTTTCATGGTAAGATATAATACGATTTGCGAAGTGTCTTGTATTCCTCGTCTACACTTCAAATGAATGTAAATGCGACACGTCGTTGCAAGGAAATAGCGTTTGCAGATGTCTACGTATCGAAGCAATAGAGTTCTTATGATTCTTAAGACGCGATACTGCATCTCATTTCTGTGTTTCATGGTAAGATATAATATGATTTGCGAAGTGTTATGTATTCCTCGTCTACACTTCAGATGAATGAAAATGCGACACTTCCTTGCAAGGAAATAGCGTTTGCAGATATCTACGTATCGAAGCAATAGAGTTCTTATGATTCTTAAAACGCGATATCGCATCTCGTTTCTATGTTTCATTGTAAGATATAATATGATTTGCGAAGTGTTATGTATTCCTCGTCCACACTTCAAATGAATGTGAACGCGACATTTCCTCGCTAGGAAATAGCGTTTGCAGATGTCTACGTATCGTAGCAATAGAGTTCTTATGATTCTTATAACGCGATATCGCATCTCATTTCCATGTTTCATGGTAAGATATAATATGATTGCGAAGTGTTATGTATTCCTCGTCCACACTTCAAATGAATGTGAATGCGACATTTCCTCGCTAGGAAATAGCGTTTGCAGATGTCTACGTATCGTAGCAATAGAGTTCTTATGATTCTCATAACGCGATATCGCATCTCATTTCCATGTTTCATGGTAAGATATAATATGATTGCGAAGTGGTATGTATTCCTCGTCCACACTTCAAATGAATGTGAATGCGACATTTCCTCGCTAGGAAATAGCGTTTGCAGATGTCTACGTATCGTAGCAATAGAGTTCTTATGATTCTCATAACGCGATATCGCATCTCATTTCCATGTTTCATGGTAAGATATAATATGATTGCGAAGTGGTATGTATTCCTCGTCCACACTTCAAATGAATGTGAATGCGACATTTCCTCGCTAGGAAATAGCGTTTGCAGATGTATACGTATCGTAGCAATAGAGTTCTTATGATTCTTAAAACGCGATATCGCATCTCATTTCCATGTTTCAACGTAAGATATAATATGATTTGCGAAGTGTTATGTATTCCTCGTCTACACTACAAATGAATGTGAATGCGACACGTCCTTGCAAGGAAATAGCGTTTGCAGATGTCTACGTATCGAAGCAATAGAGTTCTTATGATTCTTAAAACGCGATATTGCATCTCATTTCTATGTTTCATTGTAAGATATAATATGATTTACGAAGTGTTATGTATTCCTCGTCCACACTTCAAATGAATTTGAATGCGACATTTCCTCGCTAGGAAATAGCGTTTACAGATGTCTACGTATCGTAGCAATAGAGTTCTTATGATTCTTAAAACGCGATATCGCATCTCATTTCTATGTTTCATGGTAACATATAATATGATTTGCGAAGTGTTATGTATTCCTCGTCTACACTTCAAATGAATGTAAATGTGACACTTCCATGCAAGGAAATAGCGTTTTCAGATGTCTGCGTATCGTAGCAATAGAGTTCTAAAGCATCTTAAAACGCGATATCGCATCTCATTTCTATTTTTCATGGTAAGATATAATCTGATTTGCGAAGTGTTATGTATTCCTCGTCTACACATCAAATGAATGTAAATGCGACACTTCCTTTCAAGGAAATAGCGTTTGCAGATGTCTACGTAACGTAGCAATAGAGTTCGTATGATTCTTAATACGCGATATCGCATCTCATTTCTATGTTTCATGGTAAGATATAATATGATTTTCGACGTGTTATGTATTCCTCGTCTACACATCAAATGAATGTAAATGCGACACTTCCTCGCAAGGAAATAGCGTCTGCAGATGTCTACATATCGTAGCAATGGATTTCTGATGCTTCTTAGAACGCGATATCGCATCTCATTTGTATGTTTCATGGTAAGATATAATACGATTTGCGAAGTGTCTTGTATTCCTCGTCTACACTTCAAATGAATGTAAATGCGACACGTCGTTGCAAGGAAATAGCGTTTGCAGATGTCTACGTATCGAAGCAATAGAGTTCTTATGATTCTTAAGACGCGATACTGCATCTCATTTCTGTGTTTCATGGTAAGATATAATATGATTTGCGAAGTGTTATGTATTCCTCGTCTACACTTCAGATGAATGAAAATGCGACACTTCCTTGCAAGGAAATAGCGTTTGCAGATATCTACGTATCGAAGCAATAGAGTTCTTATGATTCTTAAAACGCGATATCGCATCTCGTTTCTATGTTTCATTGTAAGATATAATATGATTTGCGAAGTGTTATGTATTCCTCGTCCACACTTCAAATGAATGTGAACGCGACATTTCCTCGCTAGGAAATTGCGCTTGCAGATGTCTACGTATCGGAGCAATAGAGTTCTTATGATTCTTAAAACGCGATATCGCATCTCATTTCTATGTTTCATGGTAACATATAATATGATTTGCGAAGTGTTATGTATTCCTCGTCTACACATCAAATGAATGTAAATGCGACACTTCCATGCAAGGAAATAGCGTTTTCAGATGTCTACGTATCGTAGCAATAGAGTTCTAAAGCTTCTTAAAACGCGATATCGCATCTCATTTCTATTTTTCATGGTAAGATATAATCTGATTTGCGAAGTGTTATGTATTCCTCGTCTACACATCAAATGAATGTAAATGCGACACTTCCTTGCAAGGAAATAGCGTTTGCAGATGTCTACGTATCGTAGCAATAGAGTTCGTATGATTCTTAAAACGCGATATCGCATCTCATTTCTATGTTTCATGGTAAGATATAATATGATTTTCGACGTGTTATGTTTTCCTCGTCTACACATCAAATGAATGTAAATGCGACACTTCCTCGCAAGGAAATAGCGTCTGCAGATGTCTACATATCGTAGCAATGGATTTCTGATGCTTCTTAGAACGCGATATCGCATCTCATTTGTATGTTTCATGATAAGATATAATACGATTTGCGAAGTGTCTTGTATTCCTCGTCTACACTACAAATGAATGTGAATGCGACACTCCCTCGCTAGGAAATAGCGATTGCAGATGTCTACGTATCGTAGCAATAGAGTTCTAATGCTCCTTAAAACGCGATATCGCATCTCATTTCTATGTTTCATGGTAAGATATAATATGATTTGCGAAGTGTTATGTATTCCTCGTCTACACTTCAAATGAATGTAAATGAGACACTTCCTTGCAAGGAAATAGCGTTTGCAGATGTCTACGTATCGTAGCAATAGAGTTCTAATGCTTCTTAAAACGCGATATGGCATCTCATTTCTATGTTTCATGGTAAGATATAATATGATTTGCGAAGTGTTATGTATTCCTCGTCTACACTTCAAATGAATGTAAATGAGACACTTCCTTGCAAGGAAATAGCGTTTGCAGATGTCTACGTATCGTAG
The DNA here is from genome assembly GCF_050948175.1 of Xylocopa sonorina. Classification (NCBI taxonomy): domain Eukaryota; kingdom Metazoa; phylum Arthropoda; class Insecta; order Hymenoptera; family Apidae; genus Xylocopa; species Xylocopa sonorina. Next base: position 81,317 of record NW_027490560.1, read on the forward strand.
CAATAGAGTTCTAATGCTTCTTAAAACGCGATATCGCATCTCATTTCTATGTTTCATGGTAAGATATAATATGATTTGCGAAGTGTTATGTATTCCTCGTCTACACTTCAATTGAATGTAAATGCGACACTTCCTTGCAAGGAAATAGCGTTTGCAGATGTCTACGTATCGAAGCAATAGAGTTCTTATGATTCTTAAAACGCGATATTGCATCTCATTTCTATGTTTCATTGTAGGATATAATATGATTTACGAAGTGTTATGTATTCCTCGTCTACACATCAAATGAATGTAAATGCGACACTTCCTCGCAAGGAAATAGCGTTTGCAGATGTCTACATATCGTAGCAATGGATTTCTGATGCTTCTTAGAACGCGATATCGCATCCCATTTGTATGTTTCATGGTAACATATAATATGATTTGCGAAGTGTTATGTATTCCTCGTCTACACTTCAAATGAATGTTAATGCGACACTTCCATGCAAGGAAATAGCGTTTTCAGATGTCGACGTATCGTAGTAATAGAGTTCTAAAGCTTCTTAAAGCGCGATATCGCATCTCATTTCTATGTTTCATGGTAAGATATAATATGATTTGCGAAGTGTCATGTATTCCTCGTCTACACTTCAAATGAATGTAAATGTGACACTTCCTAGCAAGGAAATAGCGTTTGCAGATGTCTACGTATCGTAGCAATAGAGTTCTTATGATTCTTAAAACGCGATATCACATCTCATTTCTATGTTTCATAGTAAGATATAATATGATTTGCGAAGTATCATGTATTCCTCGTCTACACTTCAAATGAATGTAAATGCGACACTTCCTTGCAAGGAAACAGCGTTTGCAGATATCTACGTATCGAAGCAATAGAGTTGAAATGCTTCTTAAAACGAGATATTGCATCTCATATCTATGTTTCATGATAGGATATAATATTCATTGCGAAGTGTTATGCATTCCTCGTCTACGATTCAAATGAATGTAAATGCGACACTTCCTTGCAAGGAAATAGCGTTTGCAGATGTCTACGTATCGTAGCAATAGAGTTCTTATGATTCTCAAAACGCGACATTGCATCTCATTTCTATGTTTCATGGTAAGATATAATATGATTTGCGAAGTGTTATGCATTCATCGTCTACACTTCAAATGAATGTGAATGCGACACTTCCTCGCTAGGAAATAGCGTTTGCAGATGTCTACGTATCGTAGAAATGGATTTCTGATGCTTCTTAGAACGCGATATCGCATCTCATTTCTATGTTTCATGGTAAGATATAATACGATTTGCGAAGTGTCAGGTATTCCTCGTCTACACTTCAAATGAATGTAAATCCGACACGTCCTTGCAAGGAAATAGCGTTTGCAGATGTCTACGTATCGTAGCAATAGAGTTCTAATGCTTCTTAAAACGCGATATCGCATCTCATTTCTATGTTTCATGGTAAGATATAATATGATTTGCGAAGTGTCATGTATTCCTCGTCTACACATCAAATGAATGTTAATGCGACACTTCCTCGCAAGGAAATAGCGTTTGCAGATGTCTACGTATCGTAGCAATGGATTTCTGATGCTTCTTAGAACGCGATATCGCATCTCATTTCTATGTTTCATGGTAAGATATAATATGATTTGCGATGTGTCATGTATTCCTCGTCTACACTTCAAATGAATGTAAATGCGACACTTCCTAGCAAGGAAATAGCGTTTGCAGATGTCTACGTATCGTAGCAATAGAGTTCTTATGATTCTTAAAACGCGATATCGCATCTCATTTCTATGTTTCATAGTAAGATATAATATGATTTGCGAAGTATCATGTATTCCTCGTCTACACTTCAAATGAATGTAAATGCGACACTTCCTTGCAAGGAAATAGCGTTTGCAGATGTCTGCGTATCGTAGCAATGTATTTCTGTTGCTTCTTAGAAAGCGATATCGCATCACATTCCTATGTTTCATGGTAAGATATAATATGATTTGCGAAGTGTTATGTATTCCTCGTCTACACTTCAAATGAATGTAAATGAGACACTTCCTTGCAAGGAAATAGCGTTTGCAGATGTCTACGTATCGAAGCAATAGTGTTCAAGAGTTTCTTAAATTGCGATATCGCATCTCATTTCTATGTTTCATGGTAAGATATAATATGATTTGCGAAGTATCATGTATTCCTCGTCTACACTTCAAATGAACGTAAATGCGACACTTCCTTGCAAGGAAATAGCGTTTGCAGATGTCTACGTATCGAAGCAATAGAGTTCAAATGCTTCTTAAAACGTGATATTGCATCTCATATCTATGTTTCAAGATAAGATATAATATTCATTGCGAAGTGTAATGCATTCCTCGTCTACACTTCAAATGAATGTAAATGCGACGCTTCCTTGCAAGGACATAGCGTTTGCAGATGTCTACGTATCGTAGCAATGGATTTCTGATGCTTCTTAAAACGCGATATCGCACCTCATTTCTATGTTTTATGGTAAGATATAATATGATTTGCGATGTGTCATGTATTCCTCGTCTACACCTCAAATGAATGTAAATGCGACACTTCCTTGCAAGTAAATAGCATTTGCAGATGTCTACGTATCGAAGCAATAGAGTTCAAATGCTTCTTAAAACGCGATATCGCATCTCATTTCTATGTTTCATGGTAAGATATAATATGATTTGCGAAGTGTCATGTATTCCTCGTCTACACTTCAAATGAATGTAAATGCGATACTTCCTTGCAAGGAAATAGCGTTTGCAGATGTCTACGTATCGTAGCAATGGATTTCTGATGCTTCTTAGAACGCGATATAGCATCTCATTTCTATGTTTCATGGTAAGATATAATATGATTTGCGAAGTGTCATGTATTCCTCGTCTACACTTCAAATGAATGTAAATGCGACACTTCCTTGCAAGGAAATAGCGTTTGCAGATGTCTACGTATCGTAGCAATAGAGTTCTAATGCTTCTTAAAACGCGATATCGCATCTCATTTCTATGTTTCATGGTAAGATATAATGTGATTTGCGAAGTGTTATGTATTCCTCGTCTACACTTCAAATGAATGTAAATGAGACACTTCCTTGCAAGGAAATAGCGTTTGCAGATGTCTACGTATCGAAGCAATAGAGTTCAAATGTTTCTTAAAATGCGATATCGCATCTCATTTCTATGTTTCATGGTAAGATATAATATGATTTGCGAAGTGTTATGTATTCCGCGTCTGCACTTCAAAGGAATGTGAGTGCGACACTTCCTCGCTAGGAAATAGCGATTGCAGATGTCTACGTGTCGTAGCAATAGATTTCTAATGCTTCTTAAAACGCGATATCGCATCACATTTCTATGTTTCATGGTAAGATATAATATGATTTGCGAAGTGTCATGTATTCCTCGTCTGCACTTCAAATGAATGTAAATGCGACACTTCCTTGCTAGGAAATAGCGTCTGCAGATGTCTAGGTATCGTAGCAATAGAGTTCTAATGCTTCTTAAAACGCGATATCGCATCTGATTTCTATGTTTCATGGTAAGATATAATATTCATTGCGAAGTTTTATGCATTCCTCGTCTACGATTCAAATGAATGTAAATGCGACACTTCCTTGCAAGGAAGTAGCGTTTGCAGATGTCTACGAATCGTATCGATAGAGTTCTAATGCTTCTCAAAGCACAATATCGCATCTCATTTCTATGTTTCATGGTAAGATATAATATGATTTGCGAAGTGTTATGTATTCCTCGTCTACACTTCAAGGAATGTGAATGGGACACTTCCTCGCTAGGAAATAGCGTTTATAGATGTCTACGTGTCGTAGCAATAGATTTCTAATTGCTTCTTAAACGCGATATCGCATCACATTTCTATGTTTCATGGTAAGATATAATATGATTTGCGAGTGTCATGTATTCCTCGTCTACACTTCAAATGAATGTAAATGCGACACATCCCTGCTAGGAAATAGCGTTTGCAGATATCTACGTATCGAAGCAATAGAGTGAAATGCTTCTTAAAACGAGATATTGCATCTCATATCTATGTTTCATGATAGGATATAATATTCATTGCGAAGTGTTATGCATTCCTCGTCTACGATTCAAATGATGTAAATGCGACACTTCCTTGCAAGGAAATAGCGTTTGCAGATGTCTACGTATCGTAGCAATAGAGTTCTTATGATTCTCAAAACGCGACATTGCATCTCATTTCTATGTTCATGGTAAGATATAATATGATTTGCGAAGTGTTATGCATTCATCGTCTACACTTCAAATGAATGTGAATGCGACACTTCCTCGCTAGGAAATAGCGTTTGCAGATGTCTACGTATCGTAGAAATGGATTTCTGATGCTTCTTAGAACGCGATATCGCATCTCATTTCTATGTTTCATGGTAAGATATATACGATTTGCGAAGTGTCAGGTATTCTCGTCTACACTTCAATGAATGTAAATCCGACACGTCCTTGCAAGGAAATAGCGTTTGCAGATGTCTACGTATCGTAGCAATAGAGTTCTAATGCTTCTTAAAACGCGATATCGCATCTCATTTCTTGTTTCCATGGTAAGATATAATATGATTTGCGAAGTGTCATGTATCCTCGTCTACACATCAAATGAATGTTAATGCGACACTTCCTCGCAAGGAAATAGCGTTTGCAGATGGTCTACGTATCGTAGCAATGGATTTCTGATGCTTCTTAGAACGCGATATCGCATCTCATTTCTATGTTTCATGGTAAGATATAATATGATTTGCGATGTGTCATGTATTCCTCGTCTACACTTCAAATGAATGTAAATGCGACACTTCCTAGCAAGGAAATAGCGTTTGCAGATGTCTACGTATCGTAGCAATAGAGTTCTTATGATTCTTAAACGCGATATCGCGATCTCATTTCTATGTTTCATAGTAAGATATAATATGATTTGCGAAGTATCATGTATTCCTCGTCTACACTTCAAATGAATGTAAATGCGACACTTCTTGCAAGGAAATAGCGTTTGCAGATGTCTGCGTATCGTAGCAATGTATTTCTGTTGCTTCTTAGAAAGCGATATCGCATCTCATTCGTATGTTTCATGGTAAGATATAATATGATTTGCGAAGTGTTATGTATTCCTCGTCTACACCTTCAAATGATGTAATTGAGACACTTCCTTGCAAGGAAATAGCGTTTGCAGATGTCTACGTATCGAAGCAATAGAGTTCAAGAGTTTCTTAAATTGCGATATCGCATCTCATTTCTATGTTTCATGGTAAGATATAATATGATTGCGAAGTATCATGTATTCCTCGTCTACACTTCAAATGAACGTAAATGCGACACTTCCTTGCAAGGAAATAGCGTTTGCAGATGTCTACGTATCGAAGCAATAGAGTTCAAATGCTTCTTAAAACGTGATATTGCATCTCATATCTATGTTTCAAGATAAGATATAATATTCATTGCGAAGTGTAATGCATTCCTCGTCTACACTTCAAATGAATGTAAATGCGACGCTTCCTTGCAAGGACATAGCGTTTGCAGATGTCTACGTACGTAGCAATGGATTTCTGATGCTTCTTAAAACGCGATATCGCACCTCATTTCTATGTTTTATGGTAAGATATAATATGATTTGCGATGTGTCATGTATTCCTCGTCTACACTTCAATGAATGTAAATGCGACACTTCCTTGCAAGTAAATAGCGTTTGCAGATGTCTACGTATCGAAGCAATAGAGTTCAAATGCTTCTTAAAACGCGATATCGCATCTCATTTCTATGTTTCATGGTAAGATATAATATGATTGCGAAGTGTCATGTATTCCTCGTCTACACTTCAAATGAATGTAAATGCGACACTTCCTTGCAAGGAAATAGCGATTGCAGATGTCTACGTATCGTAGCAATGGATTTCTGATGCTTCTTAGAACGCGATATAGCATCTCATTTCTATGTTTCATGGTAAGATATAATATGATTTGCGAAGTGTCATGTATTCCTCGTCTACACTTCAAATGAATGTAAATGCGACACTTCCTTGCAAGGAAATAGCGTTTGCAGATGTCTACGTATCGAAGCAATAGAGTTCAAATGCTTCTTAAAACGTGATATTGCATCTCATATCTATGTTTCAAGATAAGATATAATATTCATTGCGAAGTGTAATGCATTCCTCGTCTACACTTCAAATGAATGTAATGCGACGCTTCCTTGCAAGGGACATAGCGTTTGCAGATGTCTACGTATCGTAGCAATGGATTTCTGATGCTTCTTAAAACGCGATATCGCACCTCATTTCTATGTTTATGGTAAGATATAATATGATTTGCGATGTGTCATGTATTCCTCGTCTACACTTCAAATGAATGTAAATGCGACACTTCCTTGCAAGTAAATAGCGTTTGCAGATGTCTACGTATCGAAGCAATAGAGTTCAAATGCTTCTTAAAACGCGATATCGCATCTCATTTCTATGTTTCATGGTAAGATATAATATGATTTGCGAAGTGTCATGTATTTCCTCGTCTACACTTCAAATGTATGTAAATGCGATACTTCCTTGCAAGGAATAGCGTTTGCAGACTGTCTACGTATCGTAGCAATAGAGTTCTAATGCTTCTTAAACGCGATATCGCATCTCATTTCTATGTTCATGGTAAGATATAATATGATTTGCGAAGTGTCATGTATTCCTCGTCTACACTTCAAATGAATGTAAATGCGACACTTCCTTGCAAGGAAATAGCGTTTGCAGATGTCTACGTATCGTAGCAATGGATTTCTGATGCTTCTTAGAACGCGATATAGCATCTCATTTCTATGTTTCATGGTAAGATATAATATGATTTGCGAAGTGTCATGTATTCCTCGTCTACACTTCAAATGAATGTAAATGCGGACACTTCCTTGCAAGGAAATAGCGTTTGCAGATGTCTACGTATCGCAGCAATAGAGTTCTAATGCTTCTTAAAACGCGATATCGCATCTCATTTCTATGTTTCATGGTAAGATATAATGTGATTTGCGAAGTGTTATGTATTCCTCGTCTACACTTCAACTGAATGTAAATGAGACACTTCCTTGCAAGGAAATAGCGTTTGCAGATGTCTACGTATCGAAGCAATAGAGTTCAAATGTTTCTTAAAATGCGATATCGCATCTCATTTCTATGTTTCATGGTAAGATATAATATGATTTGCGAAGTGTTATGTATTCCGCGTCTGCACTTCAAAGGAATGTGAGTGCGACACTTCCTCGCTAGGAAATAGCGTTTGCAGATGTCTACGTATTGTAGCAATAGATTTCTAATGCATCTTAAAACGAGATATAGCATCTCGTATCTATGTTTCATGATAAGATATAATATTCATTGCGGAGTGTTATGTATTCCTCGTCTACGCTTCATATGAATGTTAATGCGACACTTCCTTGCAAGGAAAGAGCGTTTGCAGATGTCTACGTATCGTAGCAATAGAGTTCTTATGATTCTTAAAACGCGATATCGCATCTCATTTCTATGTTTCATGGTAAGATATAATACGATTTGTGAAGTGTTATCTACTCCTCGTCTACACTTCAAATGAATGTAAATGCGACACTTCCTTGAAAGGAAATAGCGTCTGCAGATGTCTAGGTATCGTAGCGATAGAGTTCTAATGCTTCTCAAAACACAATATCGCATCTCATTTCTATGTTTCATGGTAAGATATAATATGATTTGCGAAGTGTTATCTACTCCTCGTCTACACTTCAAATGAATGTAAATGCGACACTTCCTTGCTAGGAAATAGCGTCTGCAGATGTCTAGGTGTCGTAGCAATAGAGTTCTAATGCTTCTTAAAACGCGATATCGCATCTCATTTCTATGTTTCATGATAAGATATTATATGATTTGCAAAGTGTTATGTATTCCTCGTCTACACTTCAAATGAATGTAAATGCGACACTTCCTTGCAAGGAAATAGCGTTTGCAGATGTCTACCTATCGTAGCAATAAAGTTCTTATGATTCTTAAAACGCGCTATCGCATTTCATTTCTATGTTTCATGGTAAGATATAATATGATTTGCGAAGTGTTATGTATTCCTCGTCTACACTTCAAATGAATGTAAATGCGACACTTCCTAGCATGGAAACAGCGTTTGCAGATGTCTACGTATCGTAGCAATAGAGTTCTAATGCTTCTTAAAACGCGATATGGCATCTCATTTCGATGTTTCATGGTAAGATATAATATGATTTGCGAAGTGTTATGTATTCCTCGTCTACACTTCATATGAATGTTAATGCGACACTTCCTTGCAAGGAAAGAGCGTTTGCAGATATCTACGTATCGTAGCAATAGAGTTCTTATGATTCTTAAAACGCGATATCGCATCTCATTTCTATGTTTAATTGTAAGATATAATATGATTTGCGAAGTGTTATCTACTCCTCGTCTACACTTCAAATGAATGTAAATGCGACACTTCTTTGAAAGGAAATAGCGTCTGCAGATGTCTAGGTATCGTATCGATAGAGTTCTAATGCTTCTTAAAACGCGATATCGCATCTGATTTCTATGTTTCATGGTAAGATATAATATGATTTGCGAAGTGTTATGTATTCCTCGTCTACACTTCAAAGGAATGTGAATGCTACACTTCCTCGCTAGGAAATAGCGATTGCAGATGTCTACGTGTCGTAGCAATAGATTTCTAATGCTTCTTAAAACGCGATATCGCATCACATTTCTATGTTTCATGGTAAGATATAATATGATTTGCGAAGTGTAATGTATTCCTCGTCTGCACTTCAAATGAATGTAAATGCGACACTTCCTTGCTAGGAAATAGCGTCTGCAGATGTCTAGGTATCGTAGCAATAGAGTTCTAATGCTTCTTAAAACGCGATATCGCATCTGATTTCTATGTTTCATGGTAAGATATAATATTCGTTGCGAAGTTTTATGCATTCCTCGTCTACGATTCAAATGAATGTAAATGCGACACTTCCTTGCAAGGAAGTAGCGTTTGCAGATGTCTACGTATCGTATCGATAGAGTTCTAATGCTTCTCAAAGCACAATATCGCATCTCATTTCTATGTTTCATGGTAAGATATAATATGATTTGCGAAGTGTTATGTATTCCTCGTCTACACTTCAAAGGAATGTGAATGGGACACTTCCTCGCTAGGAAATAGCGTTTATAGATGTCTACGTGTCGTAGCAATAGATTTCTAATGCTTCTTAAAACGCGATATCGCATCACATTTCTATGTTTCATGGTAAGATATAATATGATTTGCGAAGTGTCATGTATTCCTCGTCTACACTTCAAATGAATGTAAATGCGACACATCCCTGCTAGGAAATAGCGTCTGCAGATGTCTAGGTATCGTAGCAATAGAGTTCTAATGCTTCTTAAAACGCGATATCGCATCTGATTTCTATGTTTCATGGCAAGATATAATATGATTTGCGAAGTGTTATGTATTCCTCGTCTACACCTCAAAGGAATGTGAATGCTACACTTCCTCGCTAGGAAATAGCGATTGCAGATGTCTACGTGTCGTAGCAATAGATTTCTAATGCTTCTTAAAACGCGATATCGCATCACATTTCTATGTTTCATGGTAAGATATAATATGATTTGCGAAGTGTCATGTATTCCTCGTGTACACTTCATATGAATGTTCATGCGACACTTCCTTGCAAGGAAAGAGCGTTTGCAGATGTCTACGTATCGTAGCAATAGAGTTCTTATGATTCTTAAAACGCGATATCGCATCTCATTTCTATGTTTCATGGTAAGATATAATATGATTTGCGAAGTGTCATGTATTCCTCGTCTACACTTCATATGAATGTTAATGCGACACTTCCTTGCAAGGAAAGAGCGTTTGCAGATGTCTACGTATCGTAGCAATAGAGTTCTTATGATTCTTAAAACGCGATATCGCATCTCATTTCTATGTTTCATGGTAAGATATAATATGATTTGCGAAGTGTTATCTACTCTTCGTCTTCACTTCAAATGAATGTAAATGCGACACTTCCTTGAAAGGAAATAGCGTCTGCAGATGTCTACGTATCGTAGCGATAGAGTTCTAATGCTTCTCAAAACACAATATCGCATCTCATTTCTATGTTTCATTGTAAGATATAATATGATTTGCGAAGTGTTATGTATTCCTCGTCTACACTTCATATGAATGTAAATGCGACACTTCCTCGCTAGGAAATAGCGTTTGCAGATGTCTACGTATCGTAGCAATAGAGTTCTTATGATTCTTAAAACGCGATATCGCATCTCATTTCTATGTTTCATGGTAAGATATAATATGATTTGCGAAGTGTCATGTATTCCTCGTCTACACTTCAAATGAATCTAAATGCGACACTTCCTTGCAAGGAAATAGCGTCTGCAGATGTCTACGTATCGTAGCAATGGAGTTCTTATGATTCTTAAAACGCGATATTGCATCTCATTTCTATGTTTCATGGTAAGATATAATATGATTTGCGAAGTGTTATGTATTCCTCGTCTACACTTCAAACAAATGTGAATGCGACACTTCCTCGCTAGCAAATGGCGTTTGCAGATGTCTACGTATCGTAGCAAGAGACTTCTAAAGCTTCTTAAAACGCGATATCGCATCTCATTTCCATGTTTCATGGTAAGATATAACATGATTTGCGAAGTGTTATGTATTCCTCGTCTACACTTCAAATGAATGTGGATGCGATACTTCCTCGCTAGGAAATAGCGTTTGCAGATGTCTACGTATCGTAGCAATGGCTTTCTAATGCTTCTTAAAACGCAATATCGCAACTCATTTCTATGTTTCATGGTAAGATATAATGTGATTTGCGAAGTGTTATGTATTCCTCGTCTACACTTCAAATGAATGTAAATGCGACACTTCCTTGCTAGGAAATAGCGTCTGCAGATGTCTAAGTATCGTAGCAATAGAGTTCAAGTGCATCTTAAAACGAGATATTGCATCTCATATCTATGTTTCATGATAAGATATAATATTCATTGCGAAGTGTTATGCATTCCTCGTCTACGATTCAGATGAATGTAAATGCAACACTTCCTCGCTAGGAAATAGCGTTTGCAGATGTCTACGTATCGTAGCAATAGAGATCTTATGATTCTTAAAACGCGATATCGCAACTCATTTCTATGTTTCATGGTAAGATATAATGTGATTTGCGAAGTGTTATGTATTCCTCGTCTACACTTCAAATGAATGTAAATGCGACACTTCCTTTCAAAGAAATAGCGTTTGGGGATGTCTACGTATCGTAGCAATAGACTTCTAATGCTTCTTAAAACGCGAAATCGCATCTCATTTCTATGATTCGTGGTAAGATATAATATGATTTGCGAAGTGTCATGTATTCCTTGTCTACACTTCAAATGAATGTAAATGCGACACTTCTTTCCTAGGAAATAGCGTCTGCAGATGTCTAGGTATCGTAGCAATAGATTTCTAATGCTTCATAAAACGCGATATCGCATCTCATTTCCATGATTCATGGTAAGATATAATATGATTTGCGAAGTGTCATGTATTCCTCGTCTACACTTCAAATGAATGTAAATGCGACACTTCCTTCCAAGGAAATAGCGTTTGCAGATGTCTACGTATCGTAGCAATAGATTTCTAATGCTTCTTAAAACGCGATATCGCATCTCATTTCTATGTTTCATGGTAAGATATAATATGATTTGCGAAGTGTCATGTATTCCTCGTCTACACTTCAAATGAATGTAAATGCGACACTTCCTTGCTAGGAAATAGCGACTGCAGATGCCTAGGTATCGTAGCAATAGAGTTCTAATGCTTCTTAAAACGCGATATCGCATCTCATGTCTATGTTTCATGGTAAGATGTAATATGATTTGCGAAGTGTTATGTATTCCTCCTCTACACTTCAAATGAATGTAAATGCGACACTTCCTTGCTAGGAAATAGCGTCTGCAGATGTCTAGGTGTCGTAGCAATATAGTTCAAATGCTTCTTAAAACGAGATATTGCATCTCATATCTATGTTTCATGATAAGATATAATATTCATTGCGAAGTATTATGCATTCCTCGTATGCGATACAAATGAATGTAAATGCGAAGCTTCCTTGCAAGGAAATAGCGTTAGCAGATATCTACGTATCGTAGCAATAGTGTTCTTACGATTCTTAAAACGCGATATCGCATCTCATTTCTATGTTTCGTGGTAAGATATAATATGATTTGCGAAGTGCTATGTATTCCTCGTCCACACTTCAAACGAATGTGAATGCGACACTTCCTCGCTAGCGAATAGCGTTTGCAGATGTCTACGTATCGTAGCAAGAGACTTCTAAAGCTTCTTAAAACGCGATATCGCATCTCATTTCTATGTTTCATGGTAAGATATAATATGATTTGCGAAGTGCTATGTATTCCTCGTCCACACTTCAAATGAATGTAAATGCGATACTTCCTCGCTAGGAAATAGCGTTTGCAGATGTTTACGTATCGTAGCAATAGCTTTCTAATGCTTCTTAAAACGCGATTTCGCATCTCATTTCTATGTTTCATGGTAAGATATAATGTGATTTGCGAAGTGTTATGTATTCCTCGTCTACACTTCAAATGAATGTAAATGCGACACTTCCTTACTAGGAAATAGCGTCTGCAGATGTCTAGGTATCGTAGCAATAGAGTTCAAGTGCTTCTTAAAACGAGATATTGCATCTCATATCTATGTTTCATGATAAGATATAATATTCATTGCGAAGTGTTATGCATTCCTCGTCTACGATTCAGATGAATGTAAATGCGACACTTCCTCGCTAGGAAATAGCGTTTGCAGATGTCTACGTATCGTAGCAATAGAGATCTTATGATTCTTAATACGCGATATCGCAACTCATTTCTATGTTTCATGGTAAGATATAATGTGATTTGCGAAGTGTTATGTATTCCTCGTCTACACTTCAAATGAATGTAAATGCGACACTTCCTTTCAAAGAAATAGCGTTTGCGGATGTCTACGTATCGTAGCAATAGACTTCTAATGCTTCTTAAAACGCGATATCGCATCTCATTTCTATGATTCGTGGTAAGATATAATATGATTTGCGAAATGTCATGTATTCCTCGTCTACACTTCAAATGAATGTAAATGCGACACTTCTTTGCTAGGAAATAGCGTCTGCAGATGTCTAGGTATCGTAGCAATAGAGTTCAAATGCTTCTTAAAACGAGATATTGCATCTCATATCTATGTTTCATGATAAGATATAATATTCATTGCGAAGTGTTATGCATTCTTCGTCTACGATTCAAATGAATGTAAATGCGACACTTCCTTTCAAGGAAATAGCGTTTGCAGATGTCTACGTATCGTAGCAATAGAGTTCTTATGATTCTTAAAACGCAATATCGCATCTCATTTCTATGTTTCATGGTAAGATATAATATGAGTTGCGACGTGTCATGTATTCCTCGTCTACACTTCAAATGAATGTAAATGCGACACTTCTTTGCGAGGAAATAGCGTCTTCAGATGTCTAGGTATCGTAGCAATAGAGTTCAAATGCTTCTTAAAACGAGATATTGCATCTCATATCTATGTTTCATTATAAGATATAATATACATTGCAAAGTGTTATGCATTCCTCGTATACGATTAAAACGAATGTAAATGCGACACTTCTTTGCTAGGAAATAGCGTCTGCAGATGTCTAGGTATCGTAGCAATAGAGTTCAAATGCTTCTTGAAACGAGATATTGCATCTCATATCTATGTTTCATGATAAGATATAATATTCATTGCGAAGTATTATGCATTCCTCGTATGCGATACAAATGAATGCAAATGCGAAACTTCCTTGCAAGGAAATAGCGTTTGAAGATGTCTACGTATCGTAGCAATAGTGTTCTTACGATTCTTAAAACGCGATATCGCAACTCATTTCTATGGTTCATGGTAAGATATAATATGATTTGCGAAGTGCTATGTATTCCTCGTCCACACTTCAAATGAATGTAAATGCGATACCTCCTCGCTAGCAAATAGCGTTTGCAGATGTCTACGTATCGTAGCAAGAGACTTCTAAAGCTTCTTAAAACGCGATATCGCATCTCATTTCTATGTTTCATGGTAAGATATAACATGATTTGCGAAGTGTTATGTATTCCTCGTCTACACTTCAAATGAATGTAAATGCGACACTTCCTTGCTAGGAAATAGCGACTGCAGATGCCTAGGTATCGTAGCAATAGAGTTCTAATGCTTCTTAAAACGCGATATCGCATCTCATGTCTATGCTTCATGGTAAGATGTAATATGATTTGCGAAGTGTTATGTATTCCTCCTCTACACTTCAAATGAATGTGATTGCGACACTTCCTCGTTAGGAAATAGCGTTTGCAGATGTCTACGTATCGTAGCAATAGTGTTCTTACGATTCTTAAAACGCGATATCGCAACTCATTTCTATGGTTCATGGTAAGATATAATATGATTTGCGAAGTGCTATGTATTCCTCGTCCACACTTCAAATGAATGTAAATGCGATACTTCCTCGCTAGGAAATAGCGTTTGCAGATGTTTACGTATCGTAGCAATAGCTTTCTAATGCTTCTTAAAACGCGATTTCGCATCTCATTTCTATGTTTCATGGTAAGATATAATATGATTTGCGAAGTGTTATGTATTCCTCGTCTACACTTCAAACAAATGTGAATGCGACACTTCCTCGCTAGCAAATGGCGTTTGCAGATGTTTACGTACCGTAGCAATAGCTTTCTAATGCTTCTTAAAACGCGATTTCGCATCTCATTTCTATGTTTCATGGTAAGATATAATATGATTTGCGAAGTGTTATGTATTCCTCGTCTACACTTCAAACAAATGTGAATGCGACACTTCCTCGCTAGCAAATGGCGTTTGCAGATGTCTACGTATCGTAGCAAGAGACTTCTAAAGCTTCTTAAAACGCGATATCGCATCTCATTTCCATGTTTCATGGTAAGATATAACATGATTTGCGAAGTGTTATGTATTCCTCGTCTACACTTCAAATGAATGTGGATGCGATACTTCCTCGCTAGGAAATAGCGTTTGCAGATGTCTACGTATCGTAGCAATAGAGATCTTATGATTCTTAAGACGCGATATCGCAACTCATTTCTATGTTTCATGGTAAGATATAATGTGATTTGCGAAGTGTTATGTATTCCTCGTCTACACTTCAAATGAATGTAAATGCGACACTTCCTTTCAAAGAAATAGCGTTTGGGGATGTCTACGTATCGTAGCAATAGACTTCTAATGCTTCTTAAAACGCGATATCGCATCTCATTTCTATGATTCGTGGTAAGATATAATATGATTTGCGAAGTGTCATGTATTCCTTGTCTACACTTCAAATGAATGTAAATGCGACACTTCTTTCCTAGGAAATAGCGTCTGCAGATGTCTAGGTATCGTAGCAATAGATTTCTAATGCTTCATAAAACGCGATATCGCATCTCATTTCCATGATTCATGGTAAGATATAATATGATTTGCGAAGTGTCATGTATTCCTCGTCTACACTTCAAATGAATGTAAATGCGACACTTCCTTCCAAGGAAATAGCGTTTGCAGATGTCTACGTATCGTAGCAATAGATTTCTAATGCTTCTTAAAACGCGATATCGCATCTCATTTCTATGTTTCATGGTAAGATATAATATGATTTGCGAAGTGTCATGTATTCCTCGTCTACACTTCAAATGAATGTAAATGCGACACTTCCTTGCTAGGAAATAGCGACTGCAGATGCCTAGGTATCGTAGCAATAGAGTTCTAATGCTTCTTAAAACGCGATATCGCATCTCATGTCTATGTTTCATGGTAAGATGTAATATGATTTGCGAAGTGTTATGCATTCCTCGTATACGATTAAAACGAATGTAAATGCGACACTTCTTTGCTAGGAAATAGCGTCTGCAGATGTCTAGGTATCGTAGCAATAGAGTTCAAATGCTTCTTAAAACGAGATATTGCATCTCATATCTATGTTTCATGATAAGATATAATATTCATTGCGAAGTATTATGCATTCCTCGTATGCGATACAAATGAATGCAAATGCGAAACTTCCTTGCAAGGAAATAGCGTTTGAAGATGTCTACGTATCGTAGCAATAGTGTTCTTACGATTCTTAAAACGCGATATCGCAACTCATTTCTATGGTTCATGGTAAGATATAATATGATTTGCGAAGTGCTATGTATTCCTCGTCCACACTTCAAATGAATGTAAATGCGATACCTCCTCGCTAGCAAATAGCGTTTGCAGATGTCTACGTATCGTAGCAAGAGACTTCTAGAGCTTCTTAAAACGCGATATCGCATCTCATTTCTATGTTTCATGGTAAGATATAATATGATTTGCGAAGTGCTATGTATTCCTCGTCCACACTTCAAACGAATGTGAATGCGACACTTCCTCGCTAGCAAATAGCGTTTGCAGATGTCTACGTATCGTAGCAATAGAGTTCTTATGATCCTTAAAACGCGTTATCGCATCTCATTTCCATGTTTCATGGTAAGATATAATATGATTTGCGAAGTGTTATGCATTCCTCGTCTACACTTCAAATGAATGTAAATGCGATACTTCCTCGCTAGGAAATAGCGTTTGCAGATGTCTACGTATCGTAGCAATAGCTTTCTAATGCTTCTTAGATCGCGATATCGCATCTCATTTCTATGTTTCATGGTAAGATATAATATGATTTGCGAAGTGTCATGTATTCCTCGTCTACACTTCAAATGAATGTAAATGCGACACTTCCTTGCTAGGAAATAGCGTCTGCAGATGTCTAGGTATCGTAGCAATAGAGTTCAAATGCTTCTTAAAACGAGATATTGCATCTCATATCTATGTTTCATGATAAGATATAATATTCATTGCGAAGTGTTATACATTCTTCGTCTACGATTCAAATGAATGTAAATGCGACACTTCCTCGCTAGGAAATAGCGTTTGCAGATGTCTACGTATCGTAGCAATAGAGTTCTTATGATTCTTAAAACGCAATATCGCATCTCATTTCTATGTTTCATGGTAAGATATAATATGAGTTGTGAAATGTCATGTGTTCCTCGTCTACACTTCAAATGAATGTAAATGCGACACTTCTTTGCGAGGAAATAGCGTCTGCAGATGTCTAGGTATCGTAGCAATAGAGTTCAAATGCTTCTTAAAACGAGATATTGCATCTCATATCTATGTTTCATTATAAGATATAATATTCATTGCAAAGTGTTATGCATTCCTTGTATACGATTAAAATGAATATAAATGCGACACTTCCTTGCAAGGAAATAGCGTTTGCAGATGTCTACGTATCGTAGCAATAGAGTTCTAATGTTTCTTAAAACGCGATATCGCATCTCATTTCTATGTTTCATGGTAAGATATAATATGATTTGCCAAGTGTTATGTATTGCTCGTCTATACTTCAAATGAATGTGAATGCGGCACTTCCTCCCTAGGAAATAGCGTTTGCAGATGTCTACGTATCGTAGCAATAGCTTTCTAATGCTTCTTAGATCGCGATATCGCATCTCATTTCTATGTTTCATGGTAAGCTATAATATGATTTGCGAAGTGTCATGTATTCCTCGTCTACATTTCAAATGAATGTAAACGCGACACTTCCTTGCAAGGTAATAGCGTTTGCAGATGTCTACGTATCGTAGCAATAGAGTTCTAATGTTTCTTAAAACGCGATATCGCATCTCATTTCTATGTTTCATGGTAAGATATAATATGATTTGCGAAGTGTCATGTATTCCTCGTCTACACTTCAAATGAATGTAAATGCGACACTTCCTTGCCAGGAAATAGCGACTGCAGATGCCTAGGTATCGTAGCAATAGAGTTCTAATGCTTCTTAAAACGCGATATCGCATCTCATGTCTATGTTTCATGGTAAGATGTAATATGATTTGCGAAGTGTTATGTATTCCCCCTCTACACTTCAAATGAATGTAAATGCGACACTTCCTTGCTAGGAAATAGCGTCTGCAGATGTCTAGGTGTCGTAGCAATATAGTTCAAATGCTTCTTAAAACGAGATATTGCATCTCATATCTATGTTTCATGATAAGATATAATATTCATTGCGAAGTATTATGTATTCCTCGTATGCGATACAAATGAATGTAAATGCGAAACTTCCTTGCAAGGAAATAGCGTTTGCAGATGTCTACGTATCGTAGCAATAGAGTTCTTATGATCCTTAAAACGCGTTATCGCATCTCATTTCCATGTTTCATGGTAAGATATAATATGATTTGCGAAGTGTTATGCATTCCTCGTCTACACTTCAAATGAATGTAAATGCGACACTTCCTTGCAAGGAAATAGCGTTTGCAGATGTCTACGTATCGTAGCAATAGATTTCTAATGCTTCTTAAAACGCGATATCGCATCTCATTTCTATGATTCATGGTAAGATATAATATGATTTGCGAAGTGTCATGTATTCCTCGTCTACACTTCAAATGAATGTAAATGCGACACTTCCTTGCTAGGAAATAGCGTCTGCAGATGTCTAGGTATCGTAGCAATAGAGTTCAAATGCTTCTTAAAACGAGATATTGCATCTCATATCTATGTTTCATGATAAGATATAATATTCATTGCGAAGTGTTATACATTCTTCGTCTACGATTCAAATGAATGTAAATGCGACACTTCCTCGCTAGGAAATAGCGTTTGCAGATGTCTACGTATCGTAGCAATAGAGTTCTTATGATTCTTAAAACGCAATATCGCATCTCATTTCTATGTTTCATGGTAAGATATAATATGAGTTGCGAAATGTCATGTGTTCCTCGTCTACACTTCAAATGAATGTAAATGCGACACTTCTTTGCGAGGAAATAGCGTCTGCAGATGTCTAGGTATCGTAGCAATAGAGTTCAAATGCTTCTTAAAACGAGATATTGCATCTCATATCTATGTTTCATTATAAGATATAATATTCATTGCAAAGTGTTATGCATTCCTTGTATACGATTAAAATGAATATAAATGCGACACTTCCTTGCAAGGAAATAGCGTTTGCAGATGTCTACGTATCGTAGCAATAGAGTTCTAATGTTTCTTAAAACGCGATATCGCATCTCATTTCTATGTTTCATGGTAAGATATAATATGATTTGCCAAGTGTTATGTATTGCTCGTCTATACTTCAAATGAATGTGAATGCGGCACTTCCTCCCTAGGAAATAGCGTTTGCAGATGTCTACGTATCGTAGCAATAGCTTTCTAATGCTTCTTAGATCGCGATATCGCATCTCATTTCTATGTTTCATGGTAAGATATAATATGATTTGCGAAGTGTCATGTATTCCTCGTCTACATTTCAAATGAATGTAAACGCGACACTTCCTTGCAAGGTAATAGCGTTTGCAGATGTCTACGTATCGTAGCAATAGAGTTCTAATGTTTCTTAAAACGCGATATCGCATCTCATTTCTATGTTTCATGGTAAGATATAATATGATTTGCCAAGTGTTATGTATTGCTCGTCTATACTTCAAATGAATGTGAATGCGACACTTCCTCCCTAGGAAATAGCGTTTGCAGATGTCTACGTATCGTAGCAATAGAGTTCTTATGATCCTTAAAACGCGTTATCGCATCTCATTTCTATGTTTCATGGTAAGATGTAATATGATTTGCGAAGTGTTATGTATTCCCCTCTACACTTCAAATGAATGTAAATGCGACACTTCCTTGCTAGGAAATAGCGTCTGCAGATGTCTAGGTGTCGTAGCAATATAGTTCAAATGCTTCTTAAAACGAGATATTGCATCTCATATCTATGTTTCATGATAAGATATAATATTCATTGCGAAGTATTATGCATTCCTCGTATGCGATACAAATGAATGTAAATGCGAAACTTCCTTGCAAGGAAATAGCGTTTGCAGATGTCTACGTATCGTAGCAATAGAGTTCTTATGATCCTTAAAACGCGTTATCGCATCTCATTTCCATGTTTCATGGTAAGATATAATATGATTTGCGAAGTGTTATGCATTCCTCGTCTACACTTCAAATGAATGTAAATGCGACACTTCCTTGCAAGGAAATGGCGTTTGCAGATGTCTACGTATCGTAGCAATAGATTTCTAATGCTTCTTAAAACGCGATATCGCATCTCATTTCTATGATTCATGGTAAGATATAATATGATTTGCGAAGTGTCATGTATTCCTCGTCTACACTTCAAATGAATGTAAATGCGACACTTCCTTGCTAGGAAATAGCGTCTGCAGATGTCTAGGTATCGTAGCAATAGAGTTCAAATGCTTCTTAAAACGAGATATTGCATCTCATATCTATGTTTCATGATAAGATATAATATTCATTGCGAAGTGTTATACATTCTTCGTCTACGATTCAAATGAATGTAAATGCGACACTTCCTCGCTAGGAAATAGCGTTTGCAGATGTCTACGTATCGTAGCAATAGAGTTCTTATGATTCTTAAAACGCAATATCGCATCTCATTTCTATGTTTCATGGTAAGATATAATATGAGTTGCGAAATGTCATGTGTTCCTCGTCTACACTTCAAATGAATGTAAATGCGACACTTCTTTGCGAGGAAATAGCGTCTGCAGATGTCTAGGTATCGTAGCAATAGAGTTCAAATGCTTCTTAAAACGAGATATTGCATCTCATATCTATGTTTCATTATAAGATATAATATTCATTGCAAAGTGTTATGCATTCCTTGTATACGATTAAAATGAATATAAATGCGACACTTCCTTGCAAGGAAATAGCGTTTGCAGATGTCTACGTATCGTAGCAATAGAGTTCTAATGTTTCTTAAAACGCGATATCGCATCTCATTTCTATGTTTCATGGTAAGATATAATATGATTTGCCAAGTGTTATGTATTGCTCGTCTATACTTCAAATGAATGTGAATGCGGCACTTCCTCCCTAGGAAATAGCGTTTGCAGATGTCTACGTATCGTAGCAATAGAGTTCTTATGATCCTTAAAACGCGTTATCGCATCTCATTTCTATGTTTCATGGTAAGATATAATATGATTTGCGAAGTGTTATGCATTCCTCGTCTACACTTCAAATGAATGTGAATGCGACACTTCCTCGCTAGGAAATAGCGTTTGCAGATGTCTACGTATCGTAGCAATAGATTTCCAATGCTTCTTAAAACGCGATATCGCACCTCATTTCTATGTTTCATGGTAAGATATAACATGATTTGCGAAGTGTTATGTATTCCTCGTCTACACTTCAAATGAATGTGATTGCGATACTTCCTCGCTAGGAAATAGCGTTTGCAGATGTCTACGTATCGTAGCAATAGCTTTCTAATGCTTCTTTGATCGCGATATCGCATCTCATTTCTATGTTTCATGGTAAGATATAATATGATTTGCGAAGTGTCATGTATTCCTCGTCTACACTTCAAATGAATGTAAACGCGACACTTCCTTGCAAGGAAATAGCGTTTGCAGATGTCTACGTATCGTAGCAAATAGAGTTCTAATGCTTCTTAAAACGCGATATCGCATCTCATTTCTATGTTTCATGGTAAGATATAATATGATTTGCGAAGTGTCATGTATTCCTCGTCTACACTTCAAATGAATGTAAACGCGACACTTCCTTGCAAGGAAATAGCGTTTGCAGATGTCTACGTATCGTAGCAATAGAGTTCTAACGATTCTTAAACCGCGATATCGCATCTCATTTCTACCTTTCATGGTAAGATATAATATGATTTGTGAAGTGTTATGTATTCCTCGTCTACACTTCAAATGAATGTAAATGTGACACTTCCTTGCTAGGAAATAGCGTCTGCAGATGTCTACCTATCGTAGCAATAGAGTTCTAATGTTTCTTAAAACGCGATATCGCATCTCATTTCTATGTTTCATGGTAAGATATAATATGATTTGCCAAGTGTTATGTATTGCTCGTCTATACTTCAAATGAATGTGAATGCGACACTTCCTCCCTAGGAAATAGCGTTTGCAGATGTCTACGTATCGTAGCAATAGAGTTCTTATGATCCTTAAAACGCGTTATCGCATCTCATTTCTATGTTTCATGGTAAGATATAATATGATTTGCGAAGTGTCATGTATTCCTCGTCTACACTTCAAATGAATGTAAACGCGACACTTCCTTGCAAGGAAATAGCGTTTGCAGATGTCTACGTATCGTAGCAAATAGAGTTCTAATGCTTCTTAAAACGCGATATCGCATCTCATTTCTATGTTTCATGGTAAGATATAATATGATTTGCGAAGTGTCATGTATTCCTCGTCTACACTTCAAATGAATGTAAACGCGACACTTCCTTGCAAGGAAATAGCGTTTGCAGATGTCTACGTATCGTAGCAATAGAGTTCTAACGATTCTTAAACCGCGATATCGCATCTCATTTCTATCTTTCATGGTAAGATATAATATGATTTGTGAAGTGTTATGTATTCCTCGTCTACACTTCAAATGAATGTAAATGTGACACTTCCTTGCTAGGAAATAGCGTCTGCAGATGTCTACCTATCGTAGCAATAGAGTTCTATTGCTTCTGAAAACGCGATATCGCATCTCATTTCTATGTTTCATAGTAAGATATAATATGATTTGCGAAGTGTTATGTATTCCTTGTCTACACTTCAAATGAATGTAAATGTGACACTTCCTTGCTAGAAAATAGCGTCTGCAGATGTCTAGGTGTCGTAGCGATAGAGTTCTAATGCTTCTTAAAACGCGATATCGCATCTCATTTCTATGTTTCATGGTAAGATATAATATGATTTGCGAAGTGTTATGTCTTCCTCGTCTACACTTCAAATGATTGTAAATGCGACACTTCTTTGCAAAGAAATAGCGTTTGCAAATGTCTACATATCGTAGCAATATATTTCTAATGATTCTTAAAACGCGATATCGTATCTCATTTCTATGTTTCATGGTAAGATATAATATGATTTGCGAAGTGTTATGTATTCCTCGTCTACACTTCAAATGAATGTGGATGCGATACTTCCTCGCTAGGAAATAGCGTTTGCAGATGTCTACGTATCGTAGCAATAGCTTTCTAATGCTTCTTAAAACGCAATATCGCAACTCATTTCTATGTTTCATGGTAAGATATAATGTGATTTGAGAAGTGTTATGTATTCCTCGTCTACACTTCAAATGAATGTAAATGCGACACTTCCTTGCTAGGAAATAGCGTCTGCAGATGTCTAGGTATCGTAGCAATAGAGTTCAAGTGCTTCTTAAAACGAGATATTGCATCTCATATCTATGTTTCATGATAAGATATAATATTCATTGCGAAGTGTTATGCATTCCTCGTCTACGATTCAGATGAATGTAAATGCGACACTTCCTCGCTAGGAAATAGCGTTTGCAGATGTCTACGTATCGTAGCAATAGAGATCTTATGATTCTTAAAACGCGATATCGCAACTCATTTCTATGTTTCATGGTAAGATATAATGTGATTTGCGAAGTGTTATATATTCCCCGTCTACACTTCAAATGAATGTAAATGCGACACTTCCTTTCAGAGAAATAGCGTTTGGGGATGTCTACGTATCGTAGCAATAGACTTCTAATGCTTCTTAAAACGCGATATCGCATCTCATTTCTATGATTCATGGTAAGATATAATATGATTTGCGAAGTGTCATGTATTCCTTCGTCTACACTTCAAATGAATGTAAATGCGACACTTCTTTCCTAGGAAATAGCGTCTGCAGATGTCTAGGTATCGTAGCAATAGTGTTCAAATGCTTCTTAAAACGTGATATTGCATCTCATATCTATGTTTCATTATAAGATATAATATTCATTGCAAAGTGTTATGCATTCCTCGTATACGATTAAAACGAATGTAAATGCGACACTTCTTTCCTAGGAAATAGCGTCTGCAGATGTCTAGGTATCGTAGCAATAGAGTTCAAATGCTTCTTAAAACGAGATATTGCATCTCATATCTATGTTTCATTATTAGATATAATATTCATTGCAAAGTGTTATGCATTCCTCGTATACGATTAAAATGAATGTAAATGCGACACTTCCTTGCAAGGAAATAGCGTTTGCAGATGTCTACGTATCGTAGCAATAGAGTTCTTATGATTCTTAAAACGCGATATCGCATCTCATTTCTATGTTTCATGGTAAGATATAATATGATTTGCGAAGTGTTATGTATTCCTCGTCTACACTTCAAATGAATGTAAATGCGACACTTCCTTGCAAGGAAATAGCGTTTGCAGATGTCTACGTATCGTAGCAATAGAGTTCTAACGATTCTTAAACCGCGATATCGCATCTCATTTCTATCTTTCATGGTAAGATATAATATGATTTGTGAAGTGTTATGTATTCCTCGTCTACACTTCAAATGAATGTAAATGTGACACTTCCTTGCTAGGAAATAGCGTCTGCAGATGTCTACCTATCGTAGCAATAGAGTTCTATTGCTTCTGAAAACGCGAAATCGCATCTCATTTCTATGTTTCATGGTAAGATATAATATGATTTGCGAAGTGTTATGTATTCCTTGTCTACACTTCAAATGAATGTAAATGTGACACTTCCTTGCTAGAAAATAGCGTCTGCAGATGTCTAGGTATCGTAGCGATAGAGTTCTAATGCTTCTTAAAACGCGATATCGCATCTCATTTCTATGTTTCATGGTAAGATATAATATGATTTGCGAAGTGTTATGTATTCCTCGTCTACACTTCAAATGAATGTAAATGCGACACTTCCTTGCAAGGAAATAGCGTTTGCAGATGTCTACGTATCGTAGCAATAGAGTTCTAATGCTTCTTAAAACGCGATATCGCATCTCATTTCTATGTTTCATGGTAAGATATAATATGATTTGCGAAGTGTCATGTATTCCTCGTCTACACTTCAAATGAATGTAAACGCGACACTTCCTTGCAAGGAAATAGCGTTTGCAGATGTCTACGTATCGTAGCAATAGAGTTCTAACGATTCTTAAACCGCGATATCGCATCTCATTTCTATCTTTCATGGTAAGATATAATATGATTTGTGAAGTGTTATGTATTCCTCGTCTACACTTCAAATGAATGTAAATGTGACACTTCCTTGCTAGGAAATAGCGTCTGCAGATGTCTACCTATCGTAGCAATAGATTTCTAATGCTTCTTAAAACGCGATATCGCATCTCATTTCTATGTTTCGTGGTAAGATATAATATGATTTGCGATGTGTTATGTATTCCTCGTCTACACTTCAAATGAATGTGAATGCGACACTTTCTCGTTAGGAAATAGCGTTTGCAGATGTTTACGTATCGTAGCAATAGCTTTCTAATGCTTCTTAAAACGCGATTTCGCATCTCATTTCTATGTTTCATGGTAAGATATAATATGATTTACGAAGTGTTATGTATTCCTCGTCTACACTTCAAACGAATGTGAATGCGACACTTCCTCGCTAGCAAATAGCGTTTGCAGATGTCTACGTATCGTAGCAAGAGACTTCTAAAGCTTCTTAAAACGCGATATCGCATCTCATTTCTATGTTTCATGGTAAGATATAACATGATTTGCGAAGTGTTATGTATTCCTCGTCTACACTTCAAATGAATGTGGATGCGATACTTCCTTGCAAGGAAATAGCGTTTGCAGATGTCTACGTATCGTAGCAATAGAGTTCTTATGATTCTTAAAACGCGATATCGCATCTCATTTCTATGTTTCATGGTAAGATATAATATGATTTGCGAAGTGTCATGTATTCCTCGTCTACACTTCAAATGAATGTAAATGCGACACTTCTTTCCTAGGAAATAGCGTCTGCAGATGTCTAGGTATCGTAGCAATAGATTTCTAATGCTTCATAAAACGCGATATCGCATCTCATTTCCATGATTCATGGTAAGATATAATTTTCATTGTAAAGTGTTATGCATTCCTCGTATACGATTAAAACGAATGTAAATGCGACACTTCTTTGCTAGGAAATAGCGTCTGCAGATGTCTAGGTATCGTAGCAATATTGTTCAAATGCTTCTTAAAACGAGATATTGCATCTCATATCTATGTTTCATGATAAGATATAATATACATTGCGAAGTGTTATGCATTCCTCGTATACGATCCAAATGAATGTAAATGCGACACTTCCTTGCAAGGAAATAGCGTCTGCAGATGTCTAGGTATCGTAGCGATAGAGTTCTAATGCTTCTGAAAACGCGATATCGCATCTCATTTCTATGTTTCATGGTAAGATATAATATGATTTGCGAAGCGTTATGTATTCCTCGTCTACACTTCAAATGAATGTAAATGCGACACTTCCTTGCAAAGAAATAGCGTTTGCAGTTGTCTACATATCGTAGCAATAGATTTCTAATGCTTCTTAAAACGCGATATCGCATCTCATTTCTATGTTTCATGGTAAGATATAATATGATTTGCGAAGTGTTATGTATTCCTCGTCTACACTTCAAATGAATGTAAATGCGACACTTCCTTGCTAGGTAATAGCGTCTGCAGATGTCTAGGTATCGTAGCAATAGTGTTCAAATGCTTCCTAAAACGAGATATTGCATCTCATATCTATGTTTCATGATAAGATATAATATACATTGCGAAGTGTTATGCATTCCTCGTATACGATCCAAATGAATGTAAATGCGACACTTCCTTGCAAGGAAATAGCGTTTGCAGTTGTCTACGTATCGTAGCAATAGAGTTCTTATGATTCTTAAAACGCGATATCGCATCTCATTTCTATGTTTC
The DNA here is from genome assembly GCF_050948175.1 of Xylocopa sonorina. NCBI lineage: Eukaryota > Metazoa > Arthropoda > Insecta > Hymenoptera > Apidae > Xylocopa > Xylocopa sonorina. The sequence goes on from NW_027490560.1 coordinate 108,156, forward strand.
ATGGTAAGATATAATATGATTTGCGAAGTGTTGTGTATTCCTCGTCTACACTTCAAATGAATGTGAATGCGACACTTCCTCGCTAGGAAATAGCGTTTTCAGTTGTCTACGTATCGTAGCAATAGTGTCCTTATGATTCTTAAAACGCGATATCGCATCTCATTTCTATGTTTCATGGTAAGATATAATATGATTTGCGAAGTGTTATGTATTCCTCGTCTACACTTCAAATGAATGTAAATGCGACACTTCCTTGCAAAGAAATAGCGTTTGCAGATGTCTACATATCGTAGCAATAGATTTCCAATGCTTCTTAAAACGCGATATCGCATCTCATTTCTATGTTTCATGGTAAGATATAATATGATTTGCGAAGTGTTATGTATTCCTCGTCTACACTTCAAATGAATGTAAATGCGACACTTCCTTGCTAGGTAATAGCGTCTGCAGATGTCTAGGTATCGTAGCAATAGTGTTCAAATGCTTCTTAAAACGAGATATTGCATCTCATATCTATGTTTCATGATAAGATATAATATACATTGCGAAGTGTTATGCATTCCTCGAATACGATCCAAATGAATGTAAATGCGACACTTCCTTGCAAGGAAATAGCGTTTGCAGTTGTCTACGTATCGTAGCAATAGAGTTCTTATGATTCTTAAAACGCGATATCGCATCTCATTTCTATGTTTCATGGTAAGATATAATATGATTTGCGAAGTGTTGTGTATTCCTCGTCTGCACTTCAAATGAATGTGGATGCGACACTTCTTTGCGAGGAAATAGCGTCTGCAGATGTCTAGGTATCGTAGCAATGGAGTTCAAATGCTTCTTAAAACGAGATATTGCATCTCATATCTATGTTTCATTATAAGATATAATATTCATTGCAAAGTGTTATGCATTCCTCGTATACGATTAAAACGAATGTAAATGCGACACTTCTTTGCTAGGAAATAGCGTCTGCAGATGTCTAGGTATCGTAGCAGTAGAGTTCAAATGCTTCTTAAAACGAGATATTGCATCTCATATCTATGTTTCATTATAAGATATAATATTTATTGCAAAGTGTTATGCATTCCTTGTATACGATTAAAATGAATATAAATGCGGCACTTCCTTGCAAGGAAATAGCGTTTGCAGATGTCTACGTATCGTAGCAATAGAGTTCTAATGTTTCTTAAAACGCGATATCGCATCTCATTTCTATGTTTCATGGTAAGATATAATATGATTTGCGAAGTATTATGTATTCCTCGTCTGCACTTCAAATGAATGTAAATCTGACACTTCCTTGCTAGGAAATAGTGTCTGCAGATGTCTAGGTATCGTAGCGATAGAGTTCTAATGCTTCTTAGAACGCGATATCGCATCTCATTTCTATGTTTCATGGTAAGATATAATATGATTTGCGAAGTGTTATGTATTCCTCGTCTACACTTCAAATGTATGTAAATGCGACACTTCCTTGCAAGGAAATAGCGTTTTCAGTTGTCTACGTATCGTAGCAATAGTGTTCTTATGATTCTTACAACGCGATATCGCATCTCATTTCTATGTTTCATGGTAAGATATAATATGATTTGCGAAGTGTTATGTATTCCTCGTCTACACTTCAAATGAATGTAAATGCGACACTTCCTTGCAAAGATATAGCGTTTGCAGATGTCTACATATCGTAGCAATAGATTTCTAATGCTTCTTAAAACGCGATATCGCATCTCATTTCTATGTTTCGTGGTAAGATATAATATGATTTGCGAAGTGTTATGTATTCCTCGTCTACACTTCAAATGAATGTGAATGCGACACTTCCTCGTTAGGAAATAGCGTTTGCAGATGTCTACGTATCGTAGCAATAGTGTTCTTACGATTCTTAAAACGCGATATCGCAACTCATTTCTATGGTTCATGGTAAGATATAATATGATTTGCGAAGTGCTATGTATTCCTCGTCCACACTTCAAATGAATGTAAATGCGATACTTCCTCGCTAGGAAATAGCGTTTGCAGATGTTTACGTATCGTAGCAATAGCTTTCTAATGCTTCTTAAAACGCGATTTCGCATCTCATTTCTATGTTTCATGGTAAGATATAATATGATTTGCGAAGTGTTATGTATTCCTCGTCTACACTTCAAACGAATGTGAATGCGACACTTCCTCGCTAGCAAATAGCGTTTGCAGATGTCTACGTATCGTAGCAAGAGACTTCTAAAGCTTCTTAAAACGCGATATCGCATCTCATTTCTATGTTTCATGGTAAGATATAATATGATTTGCCAAGTGTTATGTATTGCTCGTCTATACTTCAAATGAATGTGAATGCGGCACTTCCTCCCTAGGAAATAGCGTTTGCAGATGTCTACGTATCGTAGCAATAGCTTTCTAATGCTTCTTAGATCGCGATATCGCATCTCATTTCTATGTTTCATCGTAAGATATAATATGATTTGCGAAGTGTCATGTATTCCTCGTCTACATTTCAAATGAATGTAATCGCGACACTTCCTTGCAAGGTAATAGCGTTTGCAGATGTCTACGTATCGTAGCAATAGAGTTCTAATGTTTCTTAAAACGCGATATCGCATCTCATTTCTATGTTTCATGGTAAGATACAATATGATTTGCCAAGTGTTATGTATTGCTCGTCTATACTTCAAATGAATGTGAATGCGACACTTCCTCCCTAGGAAATAGCGTTTGCAGATGTCTACGTATCGTAGCAATAGAGATCTTATGATCCTTAAAACGCGTTATCGCATCTCATTTCTATGTTTCATGGTAAGATATAATATGATTTGCGAAGTGTTATGCATTCCTCGTCTACACTTCAAATGAATGTGAATGCGACACTTCCTCGCTAGGAAATAGCGTTTGCAGATGTCTACGTATCGTAGCAATAGATTTCCAATGCTTCTTAAAACGCGATATCGCACCTCATTTCTATGTTTCATGGTAAGATATAACATGATTTGCGAAGTGTTATGTATTCCTCGTCTACACTTCAAATGAATGTGATTGCGATACTTCCTCGCTAGGAAATAGCGTTTGCAGATGTCTACGTATCGTAGCAATAGCTTTCTAATGCTTCTTAGATCGCGATATCGCATCTCATTTCTATGTTTCATGGTAAGATATAATATGATTTGCGAAGTGTCATGTATTCCTCGTCTACACTTCAAATGAATGTAAACGCGACACTTCCTTGCAAGGAAATAGCGTTTGCAGATATCTACGTATCGTAGCAAATAGAGTTCTAATGCTTCTTAAAACGCGATATCGCATCTCATTTCTATGTTTCATGGTTAGATATAATATGATTTGCGAAGTGTCATGTGTTCCTCGTCTACACTTCAAATGAATGTAAACGCGACACTTCCTTGCAAGGAAATAGCGTTTGCAGATGTCTACGTATCGTAGCAATAGTGTTCTAACGATTCTTAAACCGCGATATCGCATCTCATTTCTATCTTTCATGGTAAGATATAATATGATTTGTGAAGTGTTATGTATTCCTCGTCTACACTTCAAATGAATGTAAATGTGACACTTCCTTGCTAGGAAATAGCGTCTGCAGATGTCTACCTATCGTAGCAATAGAGTTCTATTGCTTCTGAAAACGCGATATCGCATCTCATTTCTATGTTTCATGGTAAGATATAATATGATTTGCGGAGTGTTATGTATTCCTTGTCTACACTTCAAATGAATGTAAATGTGACACTTCCTTGCTAGAAAATAGCGTCTGCAGATGTCTAGGTATCGTAGCGATAGAATTCTAATGCTTCTTAAAACGCGATACCGCACCTCATTTCTATGTTTCATGGTAAGATATAATATGATTTGCGAAGTGTTATGTATTCCTCGTCTACACTTCAAATGATTGTAAATGCGGCACTTCCTTGCAAAGAAATAGCGTTTGCAAATGTCTACATATCGTAGCAATAGATTTCTAATGATTCTTATAACGCGATATCGTATCTCATTTCTATGTTTCATGGTAAGATATAATATGATTTGCGAAGTGTTATGTATTCCTCGTCTGCACTTCAAATGAATGTAAATGTGACACTTCCTTGCTAGGAAATAGTGTCTGCAGATGTCTAGGTATCGTAGCGATAGAGTTCTAAAGCTTCTTAAAACGCGATATCGCATCTCATTTCTATGTTTCATGGTAAGATATAACATGATTTGCGAAGTGTTATGTATTCCTCGTCTACACTTCAAATGAATGTGGATGCGATACTTCCTCGCTAGGAAATAGCGTTTGCAGATGTCTACGTATCGTAGCAGTAGCTTTCTAATGCTTCTTAAAACGCAATATCGCAACTCATTTCTATGTTTCATGGTAAGATATAATGTGATTTGCGAAGTGTTATGTATTCCTCGTCTACACTTCAAATGAATGTAAATGCGACACTTCCTTGCTAGGAAATAGCGTCTGCAGATGTCTAGGTATCGTAGCAATAGAGTTCAAGTGCTTCTTAAAACGAGATATTGCATCTCATATCTATGTTTCATTATAAGATATAATATTCATTGCAAAGTGTTATGCATTCCTCGTATACGATTAAAATGAATGTAAATGCGACACTTCCTTGCAAGGAAATAGCGTTTGCTGATGTCTACGTATCGTAGCAATAGAGTTCTTATGATTCTTAAAACGCGATATCGCATCTCATTTCTATGTTTCATGGTAAGATATAATATGATTTGCGAAGTGTTATGTATTCCTCGTCTACACTTCAAATGAATGTAAATGCGACACTTCCTTGCAAGGAAATAGCATTTGCAGATGTCTACGTATCGTAGCAATAGAGTTCTAATGCTTCTTAAAACGCGATATCACATCTCATTTCTATGTTTCATGGTAAGATATAATATGATTTGCGAAGTGTCATGTATTCCTCGTCTACACTTCAAATGAATGTAAACGCGACACTTCCTTGCAAGGAAATAGCGTTTGCAGATGTCTACGTATCGTAACAATAGAGTTCTAACGATTCTTAAACCGCGATATCGCATCTCATTTCTATCTTTCATGGTAAGATATAATATGATTTGCGAAGTGTTATGTATTCCTCGTCTACACTTCAAATGAATATAAATGCGACACTTCCTTGCAAAGAAATAGCGTTTGCAGATATCTACATATCGTAGCAATAGATTTCTAATGCTTCTTAAAACGCGATATCGCATCTCATTTCTATGTTTCATGGTAAGATATAACATGATTTGCGAAGTGTTATGTATTCCTCGTCTACACTTCAAATGAATGTGGATGCGATACTTCCTCGCTAGGAAATAGCGTTTCCAGATGTCTACGTATCGTAGCAATAGCTTTCTAATGCTTCTTAAAACGCAATATCGCAACTCATTTCTATGTTTCATGGTAAGATATGATGTGATTTGCGAAGTGTTATGTATTCCTCGTCTACACTTCAAATGAATGTAAATGCGACACTTCCTTGCTAGGAAATAGCGTCTGCAGATGTCTAGGTATCGTAGCAATAGAGTTCAAGTGCTTCTTAAAACGAGATATTGCATCTCATATCTATGTTTCATGATAAGATATAATATTCATTGCGAAGTGTTATGCATTCCTCGTCTACGATTCAGATGAATGTAAATGCGACACTTCCTCGCTAGGAAATAGCGTTTGCAGATGTCTAGGTATCGTAGCAATAGAGTTCTTATGATTCTTAAAACGCGATATCGCATCTTATTTCTATGTTTCATGGTAAGATATAATATGATTTGCGAAGTGTCATGTATTCCTCGTCTACACTTCAAATGAATGTAAATGCGACACTTCTTTCCTAGGAAATAGCGTCTGCAGATGTCTAGGTATCGTAGCAATAGATTTCTAATGCTTCATAAAACGCGATATCGTATCTCATTTCCATGATTCATGGTAAGATATAATTTTCATTGCAAAGTGTTATGCATTCCTCGTATACGATTAAAACGAATGTAAATGCGACACTTCTTTGCTAGGAAATAGCGTCTGCAAATGTCTAGGTATCGTAGCAATAGAGTTCAAATGCTTCTTAAAACGAGATATTGCATCTCATATCTATGTTTCATTATAAGATGTAATATTCATTGCAAAGTGTTATGCATTCCTCGTATACGATTAAAACGAATGTAAATGAGACACTTCCTTGCAAGGAAATAGCGTTTGCAGATGTCTACGTATCGTAGCAATAGAGTTCTTATGATTCTTAAAACGCGATATCGCGTCTCATTTCTATGTTTCATGGTAAGATATGATATGATTTGCGAAGTGTTATGTATTCCTCGTCTACACTTCAAATGAATGTAAATGCGACACTTCCTTGCAAGGAAATAGCGTTTGCAGATGTCTACGTATCGTAGCAATAGAGTTCTTATGATTCTTAAAACGCGATATCGCATCTCATTTCTATGTTTCATGGTAAGATATAATATGATTTGCGAAGTGTTATGTATTCCTCGTCTACACATCAAATGAATGTGAATGCGACACTTCCTCGCTAGGGAATAGCGTTTGCAGATGTCTACGTATCGTAGCAATAGAGTTCTTATGATCCTTAAAACGCGTTATCGCATCTCATTTCTATGTTTCATGGTAAGATATAATATGATTTGCGAAGTGTTATGCATTCCTCGTCTACACTTCAAATGAATGTGAATGCGACACTTCCTCGCTAGGAAATAGCGTTTGCAGATGTCTACGTATCGTAGCAATAGATTTCTAATGCTTCTTAAAACGCGATATCGCATCTCATTTCTATGTTTCATGGTAAGATATAATATGATTTGCGAAGTGTCATGTATTCCTCGTCTACACTTCAAATGAATGTAAAGGCGACACTTCCTTGCTAGGAAATAGCGTCTGCAGATGTCTAGGTATCGTAGCAATAGAGTTCAAATGCTTCTTAAAACGAGATATTGCATCTCATATCTATGTTTCATGATAAGATATAATATTCATTGCGAAGTGTTATGCATTCTTCGTCTACGATTCAAATGAATGTAAATGCGACACTTCCTTGCAGGGAAATAGCGTTTGCAGATGTCTACGTATCGTAGCAATAGAGTTCTTATGATTCTTAAAACGCAATATCGCATCTCATTTCTATGTTTCATGGTAAGATATAATATGAGTTGCGAAGTGTCATGTATTCCTCGTCTACACTTCAAATGAATGTAAATGCGACACTTCTTTGCGAGGAAATAGCGTCTGCAGATGTCTAAGTATCGTAGCAATAGAGTTCAAATGCTTCTTAAAACGAGATATTGCATCTCATATCTATGTTTCATTATAAGATATAATATTCATTGCAAAGTGTTATGCATTCCTCGTATACGATTAAAACGAATGTAAATGCGACACTTCTTTGCTAGGAAATAGCGTCTGCAGATGTCTAGGTATCGTAGCTATAGAGTTCAAATGCTTCTTAAAACGAGATATTGCATCTCATATCTATGTTTCATTATAAGATATAATATTCATTGCAAAGTGTTATGCATTCCTTGTATACGATTAAAATGAATATAAATGCGACACTTCCTTGCAAGGAAATAGCGTCTGCAGATGTCTGTCTATCGTAGCAATAGAGTTCTATTGCTTCTGAAAACGCGATATCGCATCTCATTTCTATGTTTCATGGTAAGATATAATATGATTTGCGAAGTGTTATGTATTCCTTGTCTACACTTCAAATGAATGTAAATGCGACACTTCCTTGCAAAGAAATAGCGTTTGCAAATGTCTAGGTATCGTAGCAATAGATTTCTAATGCTTCATAAAACGCGATATCGCATCTCATTTCCATGATTCATGGTAAGATATAATTTTCATTGCAAAGTGTTATGCATTCCTCGTATACGATTAAAACGAATGTAAATGCGACACTTCTTTGCTAGGAAATAGCGTCTGCAGATGTCTAGGTATCGTAGCAATAGAGTTCAAATGCTTCTTAAAACGGGATATTGCATCTCATATCTATGTTTCATGATAAGATATAATATTCATTGCGAAGTGTTATGCATTCTTCGTCTACGATTCAAATGAATGTAAATGCGACACTTCCTTGCAGGGAAATAGCGTTTGCAGATGTCTACGTATCGTAGCAATAGAGTTCTTATGATTCTTAAAACGCAATATCGCATCTCATTTCTATGTTTCATGGTAAGATATAATATGAGTTGCGAAGTGTCATGTATTCCTCGTCTACACTTCAAATGAATGTAAATGCGACACTTCTTTGCGAGGAAATAGCTTCTGCAGATGTCTAGGTATCGTAGCAATAGAGTTCTTATGATTCTTAAAACGCAATATCGCATCTCATTTCTATGTTTCATGGTAAGATATAATATGAGTTGCGAAATGTCATGTATTCCTCGTCTACACTTCAAATGAATGTAAATGCGACACTTCTTTGCGAGGAAATAGCGTCTGCAGATGTCTAGGTATCGTAGCAATGGAGTTCAAATGCTTCTTAAAACGAGATATTGCATCTCATATCTATGTTTCATTATAAGATATAATATTCATTGCAAAGTGTTATGCATTCCTCGTATACGATTAAAACGAATGTAAATGCGACACTTCTTTGCTAGGAAATAGCGTCTGCAGATGTCTAGGTATCGTAGCAGTAGAGTTCAAATGCTTCTTAAAACGAGATATTGCATCTCATATCTATGTTTCATTATAAGATATAATATTCATTGCAAAGTGTTATGCATTCCTTGTATACGATTAAAATGAATATAAATGCGACACTTCCTTGCAAGGAAATAGCGTTTGCAGATGTCTACGTATCGTAGCAATAGAGTTCTAATGTTTCTTAAAACGCGATATCGCATCTCATTTCTATGTTTCATGGTAAGATATAATATGATTTGCGAAGTATTATGTATTCCTCGTCTGCACTTCAAATGAATGTAAATGTGACACTTCCTTGCTAGGAAATAGTGTCTGCAGATGTCTAGGTATCGTAGCGATAGAGTTCTAATGCTTCTTAGAACGCGATATCGCATCTCATTTCTATGTTTCATGGTAAGATATAATATGATTTGCGAAGTGTTATGTATTCCTCGTCTACACTTCAAATGTATGTAAATGCGACACTTCCTTGCAAGGAAATAGCGTTTTCAGTTGTCTACGTATCGTAGCAATAGTGTTCTTATGATTCTTACAACGCGATATCGCATCTCATTTCTATGTTTCATGGTAAGATATAATATGATTTGCGAAGTGTTATGTATTCCTCGTCTACACTTCAAATGAATGTAAATGCGACACTTGCTTGCAAGGAAATAGCGTTTGCAGATGTCTACGTATCGTAGCAATAGAGTTCTTATGATTCTTAAAACGCGATATCGCATCTCATTTCTATGTTTCATGGTAAGATATAATATGATTTGCGAAGTGTTATGTATTCCTCGTCTACACATCAAATGAATGTGAATGCGACACTTCCTCGCTAGGGAATAGCGTTTGCAGATGTCTACGTATCGTAGCAATAGAGTTCTTATGATCCTTAAAACGCGTTATCGCATCTCATTTCTATGTTTCATGGTAAGATATAATATGATTTGCGAAGTGTTATGCATTCCTCGTCTACACTTCAAATGAATGTGAATGCGACACTTCCTCGCTAGGAAATAGCGCTTGCAGATGTCTACGTATCGTAGCAATAGATTTCCAATGCTTCTTAAAACGCGATATCGCACCTCATTTCTATGTTTCATGGTAAGATATAACATGATTTGCGAAGTGTTATGTATTCCTCGTCTACACTTCAAATGAATGTGATTGCGATACTTCCTCGCTAGGAAATAGCGTTTGCAGATGTCTACGTATCGTAGCAATAGCTTTCTAATGCTTCTTGGATCGCGATATCGCATCTCATTTCTATGTTTCATGGTAAGATATAATATGATTTGCGAAGTGTCATGTATTCCTCGTCTACACTTCAAATGAATGTAAACGCGACACTTCCTTGCAAGGAAATAGCGTTTGCAGATGTCTACGTATCGTAGCAATAGAGTTCTAATGCTTCTTAAAACGCGATATCGCATCTCATTTCTATGTTTCATGGTAAGATATAATATGATTTGCGAAGTGTCATGTATTCCTCGTCTACACTTCAAATGAATGTAAACGTGGCACTTCCTTGCAAGGAAATAGCGTTTGCAGATGTCTACGTATCGTAGCAATAGAGTTCTAACGATTCTTAAACCGCGATATCGCATCTCATTTCTATCTTTCATGGTAAGATAAAATATGATTTGTGAAGTGTTATGCATTCTTCGTCTACGATTCAAATGAATGTAAATGCGACACTTCCTTGCAAGGAAATAGCGTTTGCAAATATCTACATATCGTAGCAATAGATTTCTAATGATTCTTAAAACGCGATATCGTATCTCATTTCTATGTTTCATGGTAAGATATAATATGATTTGCGAAGTGTTATGTATTCCTCGTCTGCACTTCAAATGAATGTAAATGTGACACTTCCTTGATAGGAAATAGTGTCTGCAGATGTCTAGGTATCGTAGCAATAGAGTTCTTATGATCCTTAAAACGCGTTATCGCATCTCATTTTTATGTTTCATGGTAAGATATAATATGATTTGCGAAGTGTTATGTATTCCTCGTCTACACTTCAAATGATTGTAAACGCGACACTTCCTTGCAAAGAAATAGCGTTTGCAAATGTCTACATATCGTAGCAATAGATTTCTAATGATTCTTAAAACGCGATATCGTATCTCATTTCTATGTTTCATGGTAAGATATAATATGATTTGCGAAGTGTTATGTATTCCTCGTCTGCACTTCAAATGAATGTAAATGTGACACTTCCTTGATAGGAAATAGTGTCTGCAGATGTCTAGGTATCGTCGTAGCAATAGAGTTCTTATGATCCTTAAAACGCGTTATCGCATCTCATTTCTATGTTTCATGGTAAGATATAATATGATTTGCGAAGTGTTATGCATTCCTCGTCTACACTTCAAATGAATGTGAATGCGACACTTCCTCGCTAGGAAATAGCGTTTGCAGATGTCTACGTATCGTAGCAATAGATTTCCAATGCTTCTTAAAACGCGATATCGCACCTCATTTCTATGTTTCATGGTAAGATATAACATGATTTGCGAAGTGTTATGTATTCCTCGTCTACACTTCAAATGAATGTGATTGCGATACTTCCTCGCTAGGAAATAGCGTTTGCAGATGTCTACATATCGTAGCAATAGCTTTCTAATGCTTCTTGGATCGCGATATCGCATCTCATTTCTATGTTTCATGGTAAGATATAATATGATTTGCGAAGTGTCATGTATTCCTCGTCTACACTTCAAATGAATGTAAACGCGACACTTCCTTGCAAGGAAATAGCGTTTGCAGATGTCTACGTATCGTAGCAATAGAGTTCTAATGCTTCTTTAAACGCGATATCGCATCTCATTTCTATGTTTCATGGTAAGATATAATATGATTTGCGAAGTGTTATGCATTCCTCGTATACGATTAAAACGAATGTAAATGCGACACTTCTTTGCTAGGAAATAGCGTCTGCAGATGTCTAGGTATCGTCGTAGCAATAGAGTTCTTATGATCCTTAAAACGCGTTATCGCATCTCATTTCTATGTTTCATGGTAAGATATAATATGATTTGCGAAGTGTTATGCATTCCTCGTCTACACTTCAAATGAATGTGAATGCGACACTTCCTCGCTAGGAAATAGCGCTTGCAGATGTCTACGTATCGTAGCAATAGATTTCCAATGCTTCGTAAAACGCGATATCGCACCTCATTTCTATGTTTCATGGTAAGATATAACATGATTTGCGAAGTGTTATGTATTCCTCGTCTACACTTCAAATGAATGTGATTGCGATACTTCCTCGCTAGGAAATAGTGTTTGCAGATGTCTACATATCGTAGCAATAGCTTTCTAATGCTTCTTGGATCGCGATATCGCATCTCATTTCTATGTTTCATGGTAAGATATAATATGATTTGCGAAGTGTCATGTATTCCTCGTCTACACTTCAAATGAATGTAAACGCGACAATTCCTTGCAAGGAAATAGCGCTTGCAGATGTCTACGTATCGTAGCAATAGAGTTCTAATGCTTCTTAAAACGCGATATCGCATCTCATTTCTATGTTTCATGGTAAGATATAATATGATTTGCGAAGTGTCATGTATTCCTCGTCTACACTTCAAATGAATGTAAACGCGACACTTCCTTGCAAGGAAATAGCGTTTGCAGATGTCTACGTATCGTAGCAATAGAGTTCTAACGATTCTTAAACCGCGATATCGCATCTCATTTCTATCTTTCATGGTAAGATAAAATATGATTTGTGAAGTGTTATGCATTCTTCGTCTACGATTCAAATGAATGTAAATACGACACTTCCTTGCAAGGAAATAGCGTTTGCAAATGTCTACATATCGTAGCAATAGATTTCTAATGATTCTTAAAACACGATATCGTATCTTATTTCTATGTTTCATGGTAAGATATAATATGATTTGCGAAGTGTTATGTATTCCTCGTCTGCACTTCAAATGAATGTAAATGTGACACTTCCTTGATAGGAAATAGTGTCGGATGATGTCTAGGTATCGTAGCAATAGAGTTCTTATGATCCTTAAAACGCGTTATCGCATCTCATTTCTATGTTTCATGGTAAGATATAATATGATTTGCGAAGTGTTATGTATTCCTCGTCTACACTTCAAATGATTGTAAACGCGACACTTCCTTGCAAAGAAATAGCGTTTGCAAATGTCTACATATCGTAGCAATAGATTTCTAATGATTCTTAAAACGCGATATCGTATCTCATTTCTATGTTTCATGGTAAGATATAATATGATTTGCGAAGTGTTATGTATTCCTCGTCTGCACTTCAAATGAATGTAAATGTAACACTTCCTTGATAGGAAATAGTGTCTGCAGATGTCTAGGTATCGTCGTAGCAATAGAGTTCTTATGATCCTTAAAACGCGTTATCGCATCTCATTTCTATGTTTCATGGTAAGATATAATATGATTTGCGAAGTGTTATGCATTCCTCGTCTACACTTCAAATGAATGTGAATGCGACACTTCCTCGCTAGGAAATAGCGTTTGCAGATGTCTACGTATCGTATCAATAGATTTCCAATGCTTCTTAAAACGCGATATCGCACCTCATTTCTATGTTTCATGGTAAGATACAACATGATTTGCGAAGTGTTATGTATTCCTCGTCTACACTTCAAATGAATGTGATTGCGATACTTCCTCGCTAGGAAATAGCGTTTGCAGATGTCTACATATCGTAGCAATAGCTTTCTAATGCTTCTTGGATCGCGATATCGCATCTCATTTCTATGTTTCATGGTAAGATATAATATGATTTGCGAAGTGTCATGTATTCCTCGTCTACACTTCAAATGAATGTAAAGGCGACACTTCCTTGCAAGGAAATAGCGTTTGCAGATGTCTACGTATCGTAGCAATAGAGTTCTAATGCTTCTTAAAACGCGATATCGCATCTCATTTCTATGTTTCATGGTAAGATATAATATGATTTGCGAAGTGTCATGTATTCCTCGTCTACACTTCAAATGAATGTAAACGCGACACTTCCTTGCAAGGAAATAGCGTTTGCAGATGTCTACGTATCGTAGCAATAGAGTTCTAACGATTCTTAAACCGCGATATCGCATCTCATTTCTATCTTTCATGGTAAGATAAAATATGATTTGTGAAGTGTTATGCATTCTTCGTCTACGATTCAAATGAATGTAAATGCGACACTTCCTTGCAAGGAAATAGCGTTTGCAAATGTCTACATATCGTAGCAATAGATTTCTAATGATTCTTAAAACACGATATCGTATCTCATTTCTATGTTTCATGGTAAGATATAATATGATTTGCGAAGTGTTATGTATTCCTCGTCTGCACGTCAAATGAATGTAAATGTGACACTTCCTTGATAGGAAATAGTGTCTGCAGATGTCTAGGTATCGTAGCAATAGAGTTCTTATGATCCTTAAAACGCGTTATCGCATCTCATTTCTATGTTTCATGGTAAGATATAATATGATTTGCGAAGTGTTATGCATTCCTCGTCTACACTTCAAATGAATGTGAATGCGACACTTCCTCGCTAGGAAATAGCGTTTGCAGATGTCTACGTATCGTAGCAATAGATTTCTAATGCTTCTTAAAACGCGATATCGCATCTCATTTCTATGTTTCATGGTGAGATATAATATGATTTGCGAAGTGTCATGTATTCCTCGTCTACACTTCAAATGAATGTAAAGGCGACACTTCCTTGCGAGGAAATAGCGTCTGCAGATGTCTAGGTATCGTAGCAATAGAGTTCAAATGCTTCTTAAAACGAGATATTGCATCTCATATCTATGTTTCATGATAAGATATAATATTCATTGCGAAGTGTTATGCATTCTTCGTCTACGATTCAAATGAATGTAAATGCGACACTTCCTTGCTAGAAAATAGCGCCTGCAGATGTCTAGGTATCGTAGCGATAGAGTTCTAATGCTTCTTAAAACGCGATATCGCATCTCACTTCTATGCTTCATGGTAAGATATAATATGATTTGCGAAGTGTTATGTATTCCTCGTCTACACTTCAAATGATTGTAAACGCGATACTTCTTTGCAAAGAAATAGCGTTTGCAAATGTCTACATATCGTAGCAATAGATTTCTAATGATTCTTAAAACGCGATATCGTATCTCATTTCTATGTTTCATGGTAAGATATAATATGATTTGCGAAGTGTTATGTATTCCTCGTCTGCACTTCAAATGAATGTAAATGTGACACCTCCTTGCTAGGAAATAGTGTCTGCAGATGTCTAGGTATCGTAGCAATAGAGTTCTTATGATCCTTAAAACGCGTTATCGCATCTCATTTCTATGTTTCATGGTAAGATATAATATGATTTGCGAAGTGTTATGCATTCCTCGTCTACACTTCAAATGAATGTGAATGCGACACTTCCTCGCTAGGAAATAGCGTTTGTAGATGTCTACGTATCGTAGCAATAGATTTCCAATGCTTCTTAAAACGCGATATCGCACCTCATTTCTATGTTTCATGGTAAGATATAACATGATTTGCGAAGTGTTATGTATTCCTCGTCTACACTTCAAATGAATGTGATTGCGATACTTCCTCGCTAGGAAATAGCGTTTGCAGATGTCTACATATCGTAGCAATAGCTTCCTAATGCTTCTTGGATCGCGATATCGCATCTCATTTCTATGTTTCATGGTAAGATATAATATGATTTGCGAAGTGTCATGTATTCCTCGTCTACACTTCAAATGAATGTAAAGGCGACACTTCCTTGGAAGGAAATAGCGTTTGCAGATGTCTACGTATCGTAGCAATAGAGTTCTAATGCTTCTTAAAACGCGATATCGCATCTCATTTCTATGTTTCATGGTAAGATATAATATGATTTGCGAAGTGTCATGTATTCCTCGTCTACACTTCAAATGAATGTAAACGCGACACTTCCTTGCAAGGAAATAGCGTTTGCAGATGTCTACGTATCGTAGCAATAGAGTTCTAACGATTCTTAAACCGCGATATCGCATCTCATTTCTATCTTTCATGGTAAGAAAAAATATGATTTGTGAAGTGTTATGCATTCTTCGTCTACGATTCAAATGAATGTAAATGCGACACTTCCTTGCAAGGAAATAGCGTTTGCAAATGTCTACATATCGTAGCAATAGATTTCTAATGATTCTTAAAACGCGATATCGTATCTCATTTCTATGTTTCATGGTAAGATATAATATGATTTGCGAAGTGTTATGTATTCCTCGTCTGCACGTCAAATGAATGTAAATGTGACACTTCCTTGATAGGAAATAGTGTCTGCAGATGTCTAGGTATCGTAGCAATAGAGTTCTTATGATCCTTAAAACGCGTTATCGCATCTCATTTCTATGTTTCATGGTAAGATATAATATGATTTGCGAAGTGTTATGCATTCCTCGTCTACACTTCAAATGAATGTGAATGCGACACTTCCTCGCTAGGAAATAGCGTTTGCAGATGTCTACGTATCGTAGCAATAGATTTCTAATGCTTCTTAAAACGCGATATCGCATCTCATTTCTATGTTTCATGGTGAGATATAATATGATTTGCGAAGTGTCATGTATTCCTCGTCTACACTTCAAATGAATGTAAACGCGACACTTCCTTGCGAGGAAATAGCGTTTGCAGATGTCTACGTATCGTAGCAATAGAGTTCTAATGCGTCCTAAAACGCGATATCGCATCTCATTTCTATGTTCCATGGTAAGATATAATATGATTTGCGAAGTGTCATGTATTCCTCGTCTACACTTCAAATGCATGTAAATGCGAAACTTCCATGCAAGGAAGTAGCGTTTGCAGATGTCTACGTATCGTAGCAATGGAGTTCTTATGATTCTTAAAAGGCGATATCGCATCTCATTTCTATGTTTCATGGTAAGTTATAATATGATTTGCGAAGTGTCATGTATTCCTCGTCTACACTTCAAATGAATGTGAGTGCGACACTTCCTTGCAAGGAAATAGCGTTTGCGAATGTCTACCTATCGTAGCAATAGTGTTCTAATGCTTCTTAAAACGCGGTATCGCATCTCATTTTTATGTTTCATGGTAAGATATATTATGATTTGCGAAGTGTTATGTATTCCTCGTCTACACTTCAAATGAATGTAAATGCGACACTTACTTGCAAGGCAATAGCGTTTGCAGATGTCTACGTATCGTAGCAATAGAGTTCTAATGATTCTTAGAACGCGATATCGCATCTCATTTCTATGTTTCATGGTAAGATATAATATGATTTGCGAAGTGTCATGTATTCCTCGTCTACACTTCAAGTGAATGTAAATGCGACACTTACTTGCAAGGAATTAGCGATGCAGATGTCTAGGTATCGTAGCAATAGAGTTCTAATGCTTCTTAAAACGCGATATCGCATCTCATTTCTATGTTTCATGGTAAGATATAATATGATTTGCGAAGTGTTATGTATTCCTCGTCTACACTTCAAATGAATGTAAATGCGACACTTCCTTGCAAGGAAATAGCGTTTGCAGATGTCTACGTATCGTAGCAATATAGTTCTTATGATTCCCAAAACGCGATATCGCATCTCATTTCTATGTTTCATGGTAAGGTATAATATGATTTGCGAAGTGTTAAGTATTCCTCGTCTGCACTTCAAATGAATGTAAATGCGACACTTCCTTGTAAGGAAATAGCGTATGCAAATGTCAACCTATCGTAGCAATAGAGTTCTAATGCTTCTTAAAACGCGATATCTCATCTCATTTCTATGTTTCATGGTAAGATATAATATGATTTGCGAAGTGTCATGTATTCCTCGTCTACACTTCAAATGAATGTGAATGCGACACTTCCTTGCAAGGAAATAGCGTTTGCGAATCTCTACCTATCGTAGCAATAGTGTTCTAATGCTTCTTAAAACGCGGTATCGCATCTCATTTCTATGTTTCATGGTAAGATATATTATGATTTGCGAAGTGTTATGTATTCCTCGTCTACACTTCAAATGAATGTAAATGCGACACTTACTTGCAAGGAAATAGCGTTTGCAGATGTCTACGTATCGTAGCAATAGAGTTCTTATGATTCTTAAAACGCGATATCGCATCTCATTTCTATGTTTCGTGGTAAGATATAATATGATTTGCGAAGTGTTATGTATTCCTCGTCTACACTGCAAATGAATGTGAATGCGAAACTTCCTCGCTAGGAAATAGCGTTTGCAGATGTCTACGTATCGTAGCAATAGTTTTCTAATGCTTCTTAAAACGCGATATCGCATCTCATTTCTATGTTTCATGGTAAGATATAATATGAATTGCGAAGTGTCATGTATACCTCGTCTACACTTCAAATGAATGTGAATGCGACACATCCTTGCAAGGAAATAGCGTTTGCGAATGTCTACCGATCATAGCAATAGTGTTCTAATGCTTCTTAAAACGCGATATCGCATCCCATCTCTATGTTTCATGGTAAGATATAATATGATTTGCGAAGTGTTATGTATTCCTCGTCTACACATCAAATGAATGTAAATGCGGCACTTCCTTGTAAGGAAATAGCTTTTGCAGATGTCTACCTATCGTAGCAATAGAGTTCTAATGCTTCTTAAAACGCGATATCGCATCTCATCTCAATGTTTCATGGTAAGATATAATATGATTTGCGAAGTGTCATGTATTCCTCGTCTACACTTCAAATGAAAGTAAATGCGACACTTCCTTGCTAGGAAATAGCGTCTGCAGATGTCTATGTATCGTAGCAATAGAGTTCTAATGCTTCATAAAACGCGATATCGCATCACATTTCTATGATTCATGGTAAGATATAATATTCATTGCGAAGTGTTATGCATTCCTCGTATACGCCTGAAATGAATGTAAATGCGACACTTCCTTGCAAGGAAATAGCGTTTGCAGATGTCTACGTATCGTAGCAATAGAGTTCTAACGATTCTTAAACCGCGATATCGCATCTCATTTCTATCTTTCATGGTAAGAAAAAATATGATTTGTGAAGTGTTATGCATTCTTCGTCTACGATTCAAATGAATGTAAATGCGACACTTCCTTGCAAGGAAATAGCGTTTGCAAATGTCTACATATCGTAGCAATAGATTTCTAATGATTCTTAAAACGCGATATCGTATCTCATTTCTATGTTTCATGGTAAGATATAATATGATTTGCGAAGTGTTATGTATTCCTCGTCTGCACGTCAAATGAATGTAAATGTGACACTTCCTTGATAGGAAATAGTGTCTGCAGATGTCTAGGTATCGTAGCAATAGAGTTCTTATGATCCTTAAAACGCGTTATCGCATCTCATTTCTATGTTTCATGGTAAGATATAATATGATTTGCGAAGTGTTATGCATTCCTCGTCTACACTTCAAATGAATGTGAATGCGACACTTCCTCGCTAGGAAATAGCGTTTGCAGATGTCTACGTATCGTAGCAATAGATTTCTAATGCTTCTTAAAACGCGATATCGCATCTCATTTCTATGTTTCATGGTGAGATATAATATGATTTGCGAAGTGTCATGTATTCCTCGTCTACACTTCAAATGAATGTAAACGCGACACTTCCTTGCAAGGAAATAGCGTTTGCAGATGTCTACGTATCGTAGCAATAGAGTTCTAATGCGTCCTAAAACGCGATATCGCATCTCATTTCTATGTTCCATGGTAAGATATAATATGATTTGCGAAGTGTCATGTATTCCTCGTCTACACTTCAAATGCATGTAAATGCGAAACTTCCATGCAAGGAAGTAGCGTTTGCAGATGTCTACGTATCGTAGCAATGGAGTTCTTATGATTCTTAAAAGGCGATATCGCATCTCATTTCTATGTTTCATGGTAAGTTATAATATGATTTGCGAAGTGTCATGTATTCCTCGTCTACACTTCAAATGAATGTGAGTGCGACACTTCCTTGCAAGGAAATAGCGTTTGCGAATGTCTACCTATCGTAGCAATAGTGTTCTAATGCTTCTTAAAACGCGGTATCGCATCTCATTTTTATGTTTCATGGTAAGATATATTATGATTTGCGAAGTGTTATGTATTCCTCGTCTACACTTCAAATGAATGTAAATGCGACACTTACTTGCAAGGCAATAGCGTTTGCAGATGTCTACGTATCGTAGCAATAGAGTTCTAATGATTCTTAGAACGCGATATCGCATCTCATTTCTATGTTTCATGGTAAGATATAATATGATTTGCGAAGTGTCATGTATTCCTCGTCTACACTTCAAGTGAATGTAAATGCGACACTTACTTGCAAGGAATTAGCGATGCAGATGTCTAGGTATCGTAGCAATAGAGTTCTAATGCTTCTTAAAACGCGATATCGCATCTCATTTCTATGTTTCATGGTAAGATATAATATGATTTGCGAAGTGTTATGTATTCCTCGTCTACACTTCAAATGAATGTAAATGCGACACTTCCTTGCAAGGAAATAGCGTTTGCAGATGTCTACGTATCGTAGCAATATAGTTCTTATGATTCCCAAAACGCGATATCGCATCTCATTTCTATGTTTCATGGTAAGGTATAATATGATTTGCGAAGTGTTAAGTATTCCTCGTCTGCACTTCAAATGAATGTAAATGCGACACTTCCTTGTAAGGAAATAGCGTATGCAAATGTCAACCTATCGTAGCAATAGAGTTCTAATGCTTCTTAAAACGCGATATCTCATCTCATTTCTATGTTTCATGGTAAGATATAATATGATTTGCGAAGTGTCATGTATTCCTCGTCTACACTTCAAATGAATGTGAATGCGACACTTCCTTGCAAGGAAATAGCGTTTGCGAATCTCTACCTATCGTAGCAATAGTGTTCTAATGCTTCTTAAAACGCGATATCGCATCTCATTTCTATGTTTCGTGGTAAGATATAATATGATTTGCGAAGTGTTATGTATTCCTCGTCTACACTGCAAATGAATGTGAATGCGAAACTTCCTCGCTAGGAAATAGCGTTTGCAGATGTCTACGTATCGTAGCAATAGTTTTCTAATGCTTCTTAAAACGCGATATCGCATCTCATTTCTATGTTTCATGGTAAGATATAATATGAATTGCGAAGTGTCATGTATACCTCGTCTACACTTCAA
>NW_027490561.1:0-128605 GCF_050948175.1 Xylocopa sonorina
TAAATGCGACACTTCCTTGCTGGGAAATAGCGTTTGCAGATGTCTAGGTATCGTATGCAATAGAGTTCAAATGCTTCTTAAAACGAGATATTGCATCTCATATCTATGTTTCATGATAAGATATAATACTCATTGGGAAGTGTTATGCATTCCTCGTATACGATTCAAATGATTGTAAATGCGACACTTCCTTGCAAGGAAATAGCGTTTGCAGTTGTCTACGTATCGTAGCAATAGAATTCCTATGATTCTTAAAACGCGATATCGCATCTGATTTCTATGTTTCATGGTAAGATATAATATGATTTGCGAAGTGTTATGTATTCCTCGTCTACACTTCAAATGAATGTGAATGCGACACTTCCTCGCTAGGAAATAGCGTTTGCAGATGTCTACGAATCGTAGCAATAGTGTTCTTATGATTCTTAAAACGCGATATCCTATCTCATTTTCTATGTTTCATGGTAGATATAATATGATTTGCGAAGTGTTATGTATTCCTCGTCTACAATTCAAATGAATGTAAATGCGACACTTCCTTGCTAGGAAATAGCGTCTGCAGATATCTAGGGTATCGGTGCGATAGAGTTCTAATGCTTCTTAAAACGCGATATCGCATCTCATTTCCATGTTTCATGGTAAGATATAATATGATTGCGAAGTGTTATGTATTCCTCGTCTACACTTCAAATGAGTGTTAATGCGACACTTCCTTGCAAGGAAAGAGCGTTTGCAGATGTCTACGTATCGTCAGCAATAGAGTTCTTATGATTCTTAGAACCGCGATATCGCATCTCATTTCTATGTTTCATGGTAAGATATAATATGATTTGCGAGTGTTATATATTCCTCGTCTACACTTCAAATGAATGTGAATGCGACACTTCCTCGCTAGGAAATAGCGCTTGCAGATGTCTACGGTATCATAGCAATAGTGTTCTTATGATTCTTAAAACGCGATATCGTATCTCCTTCTATGTTAATGGTAAGATATAATATGATCTGCGGAGTGTCATGTATTCCTCGTCTACGATTCAAATGAACGTAAATGCGACACTTCCTTGCAAGGGAAATAGCGTTTGCAGATGTCTACGTATCGTAGCAATGGAGTTCTTATGATACTTAAAACGCGATATCACGTCTCATTTCTATGTTTCATGGTAAGATATAATATGATTTGCGAAGTGTTATGTATTCCTCGTCTACGATTCAAATGAACGTAAATGCGGACACTCCTTGCAAGGAAATAGCGTTTGCCAGATGTCTACGTATCGTAGCAATGGAGTTCTTATGATACTTAAAACGCGATATCGCATCTCATTTCCATGTTTCATGGTAAGATATAATATGATTTGCGAAGTGTTATGCTATTCCTCGTCTACACTTCAAATGAATGTGAATGCGACACTTCCTCGCTAGGAAATAGCGTTTTGCAGATGTCTACGTATCGTAGCAATAGATTTCTAATGCTTCTTAAAACGCGATATCGCATCTCATTTCTATGGTTCATGGTAAGATATAATATGGTTTGCGAAGTGTCATGTATTCCTCGTCTACACTTCAAATGAATGTAAATGCAACACTTCCTTGCTAGAAAATAGCGTCTGCAGATGTCTAGGTATCCGTAGCAATAGAGTTCAAACACTTCTTAAAACGAGATATTGCATATCATATTTTTGTTTCATGATAAGATATAATATTCATTGCGAAGTGTTTATGCATTCCTCGTCTACGATTCAAATGAACGTAAATGCGGACACTTCCATGCAAGGAAATTGAGTTTGCAGATGGCTACGTATCGTAGCAATGGAGTTCTAATGCTTCTTAAAACGCGATATCGCATCTCATTTCTATGTTTCATGGTAAGATATAATATGATTTGCGAAGTGTCATTTATTCCTCGTCTACACTTCAAATGAATGTAAATGCGACACTTCCTAGCTGGGAAATAGCGTTTGCAGATGTCTAGGTATCGTAGCAATAGAGTTAAAATGCTTCTTAAAACGAGATATTGCATCTCATATCTATGTTTCATGATAAGATATAATATTCATTGCGAAGAGTGTTATGCATTCCTCGTATACGATTCGAATGATTGTAAATGCGACACTTCCTTGCAATTAAATAGCGTTTTCAGTTGTCTACGTATCGTAGCAATAGAATTCCTATGATTCTTAAAACGCGATATCGCATTTGATTTCTATGTTTCATGGTAAGATATAATATGATTTGCGAAGTGTTATGTATTCCTCGTCTACACTTCAAATGATGTGAATGCGACACTTCCTCGCTAGAGAAATAGCGTTTGCAGATGTCTACGAATCGTAGCAATAGTGTTCTTATGATTCTTAAAACGCGATATCCTATCCTCATTTCTATGTTTCATGGTAAGATATAATATGATTTGCGAAGTGTTATGTATTCCTCGTCTACAATTCAAATGAATGTAAATGCCGACACTTCCTTGCTAGGAAATAGCGTCTGCAGATGTCTAGGTATCGGTGCGATAGAGTTTCTAATGCTTCTTAAAACGCGATATCGCATCTCATTTCTATGTTTCATGGTAAGATATAATATGATTTGCGAAGTGTTATGTATTCCTCGTCTACACTTCAAATGAGTGTTAATGCGACACTTCCTTGCAAGGAAAGAGTCGTTGCAGATGTCTACGTATCGTAGCAATAGAGTTCTTATGATTCTTAGAACCGCGATATCGCATCTCATTTCTATGTTTCATGGTAAGATATAATATGATTTGCGAAGTGTTATATATTCCTCGTCTAACACTTCAAATGAATGTGAATGCGACACTTCCTCGCTAGGGGAAATAGCGCTTGCAGATGTCTACGTATCATAGCAATAGTGTTCTTATGATTCTTAAAACGCGATATCGTATCTCCTTTCTATGTTTAATGGTAAGATATAAGATGATCTGCGGAGTGTCATGTATTCCTCGTCTACGATTCAAATGAAACGTAATTGCGACACGTTCCTTGCAAGGAAATAGCGTTTGCAGATGTCTACGTATCGTAGCAATGGAGTTCTTATGATACTTAAAAACGCGATATCACGTCTCATTTCTATGTTTCATGGTAAGATATAATATGATTTGCGAAGTTGTTATGTATTCCTCGTCTACGATTCAAATGAACGTAAATGCGACACTTCCTTGCAAGGGAAATAGCGTTTGCAGATGTCTACGTATCGTAGCAATGGAGTTCTTATGATACTTAAACGCGATATCGCATCTCATTTCCATGTTTCATGGTAAGATATAATATGATTTGCGAAGGTGTCACGTATTCCTCGTCTACACTTCAAATGAATGTAAATGCGACACTTCCTTGCTGGGAAATAGCGTTTGCAGATGTCTAGGTATCGTAGCAATAGAGTTCAAATGCTTCTTAAAACGAGATATTGCATCTCATATCTATGTTTCATGATAAGATATAATACTCATTGGGAAGTGTTATGCATTCCTCGTATACGATTCAAATGATTGTAAATGCGACACTTCCTTGCAAGGAAATAGCGTTTGCAGTTGTCTACGTATCGTAGCAATAGGAATTCCTATGATTCTTAAAACGCGATATCGCATCTGATTTCTATGTTTCATGGTAAGATATAATATGATTTGCGAAGTGTTATGTATTCCTCGTCTACACTTCAAATGAATGTGAATGCGACACTTCCTCGCTAGGAAATAGCGTTTGCAGATGTCTACGAATCGTAGCAATAGTGTTCTTATGATTCTTAAAACGCGATATCCTATCTCATTTCTATGTTTCATGGTAAGATATAATATGATTTGCGAAGTGTTATGTATTCCTCGTCTACAATTCAAATGAATGTAAATGCGACACTTCCTTGCTAGGAAATAGCGTCTGCAGATGTCTAGGTATCGTAGCGATAGAGTTCTAATGCTTCTTAAAACGCGATATCGCATCTGATTTCTATGTTTCATGGTAAGATATAATATGATATGCGAAGTGTTATGTATTCCTCGTCTACACTTCAAATGAATGTGAATGCGACACTTCCTCGCTAGGAAATAGCGTTTGCAGATGTCTACGAATCGTAGCAAATAGTGTTCTTATGATGTTGATTAAAACAGCGATATCCTATCTCATTTCTATGTTTCATGGTAAGATATAATATGATTTGCGAAGTGTTATGTATTCCTCGTCTACACTTCAAATGAATGTTAATGCGACACTTCCTTGCGAGGAAAGAGCGTTTGCAGATGTCTACGTATCGTAGCAATAGAGTTCTTATGATTCTTAAAACCGCGATATCGCATCTCATTTCTATGTTTCATGGTAAGATATAATATGATTTGCGAAGTGTCATGTATTCCCCGTCTACACTTCAATGAATGTAAATGCGACACTTCCTTGCTAGGAAATAGCGTCTGCAGATGTCTAGGTATCGTAGCGATAGAGTTCTAATGCTTCTTAAAACGCGATATCGCATCTCATTTCTATGTTTCATGGTAAGATATAATATGATTTGCGAAGTGTTATGTATTCCTCGTCTACACTTCAAATGAATGTAAAAGCGACACTTTCCTTGCAAGGAAATAGCGTTTGCAAAATGTCTACCTATCGTAGCAATAGAGTTCTTATGATTCTTAAAACGCGATATCGCATCTCATTTCCATGTTTCATGGTAAGATATAATATGATTTGCGGAGTGTCATGTATTCCTCGTCTACACTTCAAATGAATGTAAATGCAACACTTCCTTGCTGGGAAATAGCGTCTGCAGATGCCTTGGTATCGTAGCGATAGAGTTCTAATGCTTCTTAAAAGGCGATATCCGCATCTCATTTCTATGTTTCATGGTAAGATATAATATGATTTGCGAAGTGTTATGTATTCCTCGTCTACAATTCAAATGAATGTAAATGTGACACTTCCTTGCTAGGAAATAGCGTCTGCAGATGTCTAGGTATCGTATCGATAGAGTTCTAATGCTTCTTAAAACGCGATATCGCATCTCATTTCTATGTTTCATGGTAAGATATAATATGATTTGCGAAGTGTTATGTATTCCTCGTCTACACTTCAAATGAATGTGAATGCGACACTTCCTCGCTAGGAAATAGCGTTTGCAGATGTCTACGAATCGTAGCAATAGTGTTCTTATGATTCTTAAAACGCGATATCCTATCTCATTTCTATGTTTCATGGTAAGTTATAATATGATTTGCGAAGTGTTATGTATTCCTCGTCTACAATTCAAATGAATGTAAATGCGACACTTCCTTGCTAGGAAATAGCGTCTGCAGATGTCTAGGTATCGTAGCGATAGAGTTCTAATGCTTCTTAAAACGCGATATCGCATCTCATTTCTATGTTTCATGGTAAGGTATATATGATTTGCGAAGTGTTATGTATTCCTCGTCTACACTTCAAATGAATGTTAATGCGACACTTCCTTGCAAGGAAAGAGCGTTTGCAGATGTCTACGTATCGTAGCAATAGAGTTCTTATGATTCTTAAAACCGCGATATCGCATCTCATTTCTATGTTTCATGGTAAGATATAAAATGATTTGCGAAGTGTTATGTACTCCTCGTCTACACTTCAAATGAATGTAAATGCGACACTTCCTTGAAAGGAAATAGCGTCTGCAGATGTCCAGGTATCGTAGCGATAGTGTTCTAATGCTTCTTAAAACGCGATATCGCATCTCATTTCTATGTTTCATGGTAAGATATAATATGATTTGCGAAGTGTTATGTATTCCTCGTCTACACTTCATATGATTGTAAATGCGACACTTCCTTGCAAAGAAATAGCGTTTGCAGATGTCTACGTATCGTAGCAATAGATATCTATTGCTTCTTAAAATGCGATATCGCATCTCATTTCTGTGGTTTATGGTAAGATGTAATATGATTTGCGAAGTGTCATGTATTCCTCGTCTACACTTCATATGAATGTAAAAGCGACACTTCCTTGCAAGGAAATAGCGTTTGGCAAATGTCTACCTATCGTAGCAATAGAGTTTCTTCTGATTCTTAAAACGCGATATCGCATCTCATTTCCATGTTTCATGGTAAGATATAATATGATTTGCGGAGTGTCATGTATTCCTCAGATCCCAGGGTGCGGTTGGGATTTCCTCGCTCCTACACCACACTTCAATGAATGTAAATGCGACAATTCCTTGCAAGGTAATAGCGTCTGCAAATGTCTACCTATCGTAGCAATAGAGTTCTTATGATTCTCAAAACGCGATATCGCATCTCAATTCTATGTTTCATGGTAAGATATAATATGATTTGCGAAGTGTCATGTATTCCTCGTCTACACTTCAAATGAATGTAAATGCAACACTTCCTTGCTAGAAAATAGCGTCTGCAGATGTCTAGGTATCGTAGCAATAGAGTTCAAATACTTCTTAAAACGAGATATGCATATCATATTTTTGTTTCATGGTAAGATATAATATGATCTGCGAAGTGTCATGTATTCCTCGTCTACACTTCAAAGGAATGTAAATGCGACACTCCCTTGCAAAGAAATAGCGTTTGCAGATGTCTACGTATCGTAGCAATAGATTTCTAATGCTTCTTAAAACGCGATATCGCATCTCATTTCTATGTTTCATGGTAAGATATAATATAATTTGCGAAGTGTCATGAATTCCTCGTCTACACTTCAAACGAATGTAAATGCGATACTTCCTTGCAATTAAATAGCGTTTGCAGATGTCTACGTATCGAAGCAATAGTGTTCAAATGCTTCTTAAAACGAGATATTGCATCTCTCATATCTATGTTTCATGATAAGATATAATATTCATTGCGAAGTGTTATGCATTCCTCGTCTACGATTCAAATGAGTGTAAATGCGACACTTCCTTGCAAGGAAATAGCGTTTGCAGATGTCTACGTATCGTAGCAATAGAGCTCTTATGATTCTTAAAATGCGATATCGAATCTCATTTCTATGTTTCATGGCAAGAAATAATGTGATTTGCGAAGTGTTATGCATTCCTCGTCTACGATTCAAATGAATGTAAATGCGACACTTCCTTGCAAGGAAAAGCGTTTGCAGATGTCTACGTATCGTAGCAATAGATTTCTAATGCTCTTAAAACGCGATATCGCATCTCATTTCTATGTTTCATGATAAGATATAATATGATTTGCGAAGTGTCATGTATTCCTCGTCTACACTTCAAATGAATGTGAATGCTACACTTCCTCGCTAGGAAATAGCGTTTGCAGATGTCTACGCATCGTAGGCAATAGAGTTCTTATGATTCTTAAAACGCGATATCGCATCTCATTTCTATGTTTTTATGGTAAGATATAATATGATTTGCGAAGTGTTATTGTATTCCTCGTCTACACTTCAAAGGAATGTAAATGCGACACTTCCTTGCAAAGAAATAGCGTTTGCAGATGTCTACGTATCGTAGCAATAGATTTCTAATGCTTCTTAAAACGCGATATCGCATCTCATTTCTATGTTTCATGGTAAGATATAATATAATTTGCGAAGTGTCATGTATTCCTCGTCTACACTTCAAACGAATGTAAATGCGATACTTCCTTGCAATTAAATAGCGTTTGCAGATGTCTACGTATCGAAGCAATAGTGTTCAAATGCTTCTTAAAACGAGATATTGCATCTCATATCTATGTTTCATGATAAGATATAATATTCATTGCGAAGTGTTATGCATTCCTTGTCTACGATTCAAATGAGTGTAAATGCGACCACTTCCTTGCAAGGAAATAGCGTTTGCAGATGTCTACGTATCGTAGCAATAGAGCTCTTATGATTCTTAAAATGCGATATCGAATCTCATTTCTATGTTTCATGGCAAGAAATAATGTGATTTGCGAAGTGTTATGCATTCCTCGTCTACGATTCAAATGAATGTAAATGCGACACTTCCTTGCAAGGAAAAAGCGTTTGCAGATGTCTACGTATCGTAGCAATAGATTTCTAATGGCTTCTTAAAACGCGATATCGCATCTCATTTCTATGTTTCATGGTAAGATATAATATGACTTGCGAAGTGTCATGTATTCCTCGTCTACACTTCAAATGAATGTAAATGCGACACTTCCTTGCAAGGAAATAGCGTTTGCACATGTCTACGTATCGAAGTAATAGAGTTCAAATGCTTCTTAAAACGAGATATTGCATCTCATATCTGTGTTTCATGATAAGATATAATATTCATTATGAAGTGTTATGCATTCCTCGTATACGATTCAAATGAATGTAAATGCGACACTTCCCTGCTAGGAAATAGCGTCTGCAGATGTCTAAGTATCGTAGAGATAAAGTTCTAATGCTGCCTAAAACGCGATATCGCATCTCATTTCTATGTATCATGGTAAGATATAATATGATTTGTGAATTGTTATTTATTCCTCGTCTACACTTCAAATGAATGTAAGGGCGACACTTCCTTGCAAGGAAATAGCGTTTGCAGATGTTCTACCTGTCGTAGCAATAGAGTTCTAATGCTTCTTAAAACGCGATATTGCATCTCATTTCTATGTTTCATGGTAAGATATAATATGATTTGCGAAGTGTTATGTATTTCTCGTCTACACTTCAAATGAATGTAAATGCGACACTTCCATGCAAGGAAATAGCGTTTGCAGATTTCTACGTATCGTAGCAATAGATTTCTAATGCTTCTTAAAACGCGATATCGCATCTCATTTCCATGTTTCATGGTAAGATATAATATGATTTGCGAAGTGTTATGAATTCCTCGTCTACACTTCAAATGAATGTAAATGCGACACTTCCTTGCAAAGAAATAGCGTTTGCAGATGTCTACGTATCGTAGCAATAGATTACTAATGCTACTTAAGACGCGATATCGCATCTCATTTCTATGTTTCATGGTAAGATATAATATGATTGGCGAACTCTTATGTATTCCTCGTCTACACTTCAAATGAATGTAAATGCGACACTTCTTTGCTAGGAAATAGCGTCTGCAGATGTCTAGGTATCGCAGCAATAGAGTTCAAATGCTTCTTAAAACGAGATATTGCATCTCATATCTATGTCTCATGATAAGATATAATATTCATTGCGAAGTGTTATGCATTCCTCGTATTCGATTCAAATGAATGTAAATGCGACACTTCCTTGCAAGGAAATAGCGTTTGCAGATGTCTACGCATCGTAGCAATAGAGTTCTTATGATTCTTAAAACGCAATACCGCATCTCATTTCTATGTTTCATGGTAAGATATAATATGATTTGCGAAGTGTCATGTATTCCTCGTCTACACTTCAAATGAATGTAAATGCGTCACGTCTTTGCTAGGAAATAGCATCTGCAGATGTCTAGGTATCGTAGCAATAGAGTTCAAATGCCTTCTTAAAACGAGATATTGCATCTCATATCTATGTTTCATGATAAGATATAATATTCATTGCGAAGTGTTATGCATTCCTCGTATACGATTCAAATGAATGTAAATGCGACACTTCCATGCAAGGAAATAACGTTTGCAGATTTCTACGTATCGTAGCAATAGGTTTCTAATGCTTCTTAAAACGCGATATCGCATCTCATTTCAATGTTTCATGGTAAGATATAATATGATTTGCGAAGTGCTATGTATTCCTCGTCTGCACTTCAATGAATGTAATGCGACACTTCCTTGCAAAGAAATAGCGTTTGCAGATGTCTACGTTTCGTATCAATAGATTACTAATGCTACTTAAAACGCGATATCGCATCTCATTTCTATGTTTCATGGTAAGATATTATATGATTTGCGAGTGTCATGTATTCCTCGTCTACACTTCAAATGAATGTAAATGCGACACTTCTTTGCTAGGAAATAGCGTCTGCAGATGTCTAGGTATCGTAGCAATAGAGTTCAAATGCTTCTTAAACGAGATATTGCATCTCATATCTATGTTTCATGGTAAGATATAATATGATTTGCGAAGTGTTATGTATTCCTCGTCTACACTTCAAATGAATGTAAATGCGACACTTCCTTGCAAGAAAATAGCGTTTGCAGATGTCTACCTATCGTAGCAATAGGGTTCTTAATGCTTCATAAAACGCGATATCGCATCTCATTTCTTTGTTTCATGGTAAGATAATAATATGATTTGCGAAGTGTTTTGTATTCCTCGTCTACACTTCAAATGAATGTAAATGCGACACTTCGTTGCAAAGAAATAGCGTTTGCAGATGTCTACGTATCGTAGCAATAGATTTCTAATGCTTCTTAAAACGCGATAATGCATCTCATTTTCTATGTTTCATGGTAAGATATAATATGATTTGCGAAGTGTTATGTATTCCTCGTATACGATCAAATGAATGTAAATGCGACACTTCCTTGCAAGGAAATAGCGTTTGCAGATGTCTACGCATCGTAGCAATAGAGTTCTTATGATTCTTAAAACGCAATACCGCATCTCATTTCTATGTTTCATGGTAAGATATAATATGATTTGCGAAGTGTTATGCATTCCTCGTATACGATTCAAATGAATGTAAATGCGACACTTCCTTGCAAGGAAATAGCGTTTGCAGATGTCTACGCATCGTAGCAATAGAGTTCTTATGATTCTTAAAACGTAATACCGCATCTCATTTCTATGTTTCATGGTAAGATATAATATGATTTGCGAAGTGTCATGTATTCCTCGTCTACACTTCAAATGAATGTGAATGCTACACTTCTCGCTAGGAAATAGCGTTTGCAGATGTCTACGTATCGTAGCAATAGATTCTTATGATTCTTAAAACGCGATATCGCATCTCATTTCATGTTTTATGGTAAGATATAATATGATTGCGAAGGGTTATGTATTCCTCGTCTACACTTCAAAGGAATGTAAATGCGACACTTCCTTGCAAAGAATAGCGTTTGCAGATGTCTACGTATCGTAGCAATAGATTTCTAATGCTTCTTAAAACGCGATATCGCATCTCATTTCTATGTTTCATGGTAAGATATAATATAATTTGCGAAGTGTCATGTATTCCTCGTCTACACTCAAACGAATGTAAATGCGATACTTCCTTGCAATTAAATAGCGTTTGCAGATGTCTACGTATCGATGCAATAGTGTTCAAATGCTTCTTAAAACGAGATATTGCATCTCATATCTATGTTTCATGATAAGATATAATATTCATTGCGAAGTGTTATGCATTCCTTGTCTACGATTCAAATGAGTGTAAATGCGACACTTCCTTGCAAGGAAATAGCGTTTGCAGATGTCTACGTATCGAAGTAATAGAGTTCAAATGCTTCTAAAAACGAGATATTGCATCTCATATCTGTGTTTCATGATAAGATATAATATTCATTATGAAGTGTTATGCATTCCTCGTATACGATTGAAATGAATGAATGTAAATGCGACACTTCCCTGCTAGGAAATAGCGTCTGCAGATGTCCTAAGTATCGTAGCGATAAAGTTCTAATGCTGCCTAAAACGCGATATCGCATCTCATTTCTATGTATCATGTAAGATATAATATGATTTGTGAATTGTTATTTATTCCTCGTCTACACTTCAAATGAATGTAAGGGCGACACTTCCTTGCAAGGAAATAGACGTTTGCAGATGTCTACCTGTCGTAGCAATAGAGTTCTAATGCTTCTTAAAACGCGATATTGCATCTCATTTCTATGTTTCATGGTAAGATATAATATGATTTGCGAAGTGTTATGTATTCCTCGTCTACACTTCAAATGAATGTAAATGCGACACTTCCATGCAAGGAAATAGCGTTTGCAGATGTCTACGTATCGTAGCAATAGATTAACTAATGCTACTTAAAACGCGATATCGCATCTCATTTCTATGTTTCATGGTAAGATATAATATGATTGGCGAACTCTTATGTATTCCTCGTCTACACTTCAAATGAATGTAAATGCGACACTTCTTGCTAGGAAATAGCGTCTGCAGATGTCTAGGTATCGCAGGCAATAGAGTTCAAATGCCTCTTAAAACGAGATATTGCATCTCATATCTATGTCTCATGATAAGATATAATATTCATTGCGAAGTGTTATGCATTCTCGTATTCGATTCAAATGAATGTAAATGCGACACTTCCTTGCAAGGAAATAGCGTTTGCAGATGTCTACGCATCGTAGCAATAGAGTTTCTTATGATTCTTAAAACGCAATACCGCATCTCATTTCTATGTTCATGGTAAGATATAATATGATTTGCGAAGTGTCATGTATTCCTCGTCTACACTTCAAATGAATGTAAATGCGTCACGTCTTTGCTAGGAAATAGCATCTGCAGATGTCTAGGTATCGTAGCAATAGAGTTCAAAATGCTTCTTAAAACGAGATAGTGCATCTCATATCTATGTTTCATGATAAGATATAATATTCATTGCGAAGTGTTATGCATTCCTCGTATACGATTCAAATGAATGTAAATGCGACACTTCCATGCAAGGAAATAGCGTTTGCAGATTTCTACGTATCGTAGCAATAGGTTTTCTAATGCTTCTTAAAATGCGATATCGCATCTCATTTCAATGTTTCATGGTAGGATATATATGATTTGCGAAGTGCTATGTATTCCTCGTCTGCACTTCAAATGAATGTAAATGCGACACTTCCTTGCAAAGAAATAGCGTTTGCAGATGTCTACGTATCGTAGCAATAGATTACTAATGCTACTTAAAACGCGATATCGCATCTCATTTCTATGTTTCATGGTAAGATATTATATGATTTGCGAAGTGTCATGCATTCCTCGTCTACACTTCAAATGAATGTAAATGCGACACTTCTTTGCTAGGAAATAGCGTCTGCAGATGTCTAGGTATCGTAGCAATAGAGTTCAAATGCTTCTTAAAACGAGATATTGCATCTCATATCTATGTTTCATGGTAAGATATAATATGATTTGCGAAGTGTTATGTATTCCTCGTCTACACTTTCAAATGAATGTAAATGCGACACTTCCTTGCAAGAAAATAGCGTTTGCAGATGTCTACCTATCGTAGCAATAGGGTTCTAATGCTTCATAAAACGCGATATCGCATCTCATTTCCTTTGTTTCATGGTAAGATATAATATGATTTGCGAAGTGTTTTGTATTCCTCGTCTACACTTCAAATGAATGTAAATGCGACACTTCGTTGCAAAGAAATAGCGTTTGCAGATGTCTACGTATCGTAGCAATAGATTTCTAATGCTTCTTAAAACGCGATAATGCATCTCATTTCTATGTTTCATGGTAAGATATAATATGATTTGCGAAGTGTTATGTATCCTCGTATACGATTCAAATGAATGTAAATGCGACACTTCCTTGCAAGGAAATAGCGTTTGCAGATGTCTACGCATCGTAGCAATAGAGTTCTTATGATTCTTAAAACGCAATACCGCATCTCATTTCTATGCTTCATGGTAAGATATAATATGATTTGGCGAAGTGTTATGCATTCCTCGTATACGATTCAAATGAATGTAAATGCGACACTTCCTTGCAAGGAAATAGCGTTTGCAGATGTCTACGCATCGTAGCAATAGAGTTCTTATGATTCTTAAAACGTAATACCGCATCTCATTTCTATGTTTCATGGGTAAGATATAATATGATTTGCGAAGTGTCATGTATTCCTCGTCTACACTTCAAATGAATGTAAATGCGTCACTTCTTTGCTAGGAAATAGCGTCTGCAGATATCTAGGTATCGTAGCAATAGAGTTCAAATGCTTCTTAAAACGAGATATTGCATCTCATATCCATGTTTCATGATAAGATATAATATTCATTGCGAAGTGTTATGCATTCCTCGTATACGATTCAAATGATGCAAAAGCGACACTTCCTTGCAAGGAAATAGCGTTTGCAGATGTCTACCTATCGTAGCAATAGAGTTCTAGTGCTTCTTAAACGCGATATTGCATCTCATAATCTATGTTTCATGATAAGATATAGTATTCATTGAGAAGTGTTATGCATTCCTCGTCTACGATTCAAAATGAATGTAAATGCGACACTTCCTTGCCAGGAAATAGCGTTTGCAGATGTCTACGTACCGTAGCAATGGAGTTCTTATGATACTTAAAACCCGATACCGCAATCTCATTTCTATGTTTCATGGTAAGATATAATATGATTTGCGAAGTGTTATGTATTCCTCGTCTACACTTCAAAGGAATGTAAATGCGACACTTCCTTGCAAAGAAATAGCGTTTGCAGATGTCTACGTATCGTAGCAATAGATTTCTAATGCTCTTAAACGCGATATCGCATCTCATTTCTATGTTTCATGGTAAGATATAATATAATTTGCGAAGTGTTATGCATTCCTTGTCTACGATTCAAATGAGTGTAAATGCGACACTTCCTTGCAAGGAAATAGCGTTTGCAGATGTCTACGTATCGTAGCAATAGAGCTCTTATGATTCTTAAAATGCGATATCGAATCTCATTTCTATGTTTCATGGCAAGAAATAATGTGATTTGCGAAGTGTTATGCATTCCTCGTCTACGATTCACATGAATGTAAATGCGACACTTCCTTGCAAGGAAATAGCGTTTGCAGATGTCTACGTATCGTAGCAATAGATTTCTAATGCTTCTTAAAACGCGATATCGCATCTCATTTCTATGTTTCATGGTAAGATATAATATGACTTGCGAAGTGTCATGTATTCCTCGTCTACACTTCAAATGAATGTAAATGCGACACTTCCTTGCAAGGAAATAGCGTTTGCACATGTCTACGTATCGAAGAAATAGAGTTCAAATGCTTCTTAAAACGAGATATTGCATCTCATATCTGTGTTTCATGATAAGATATAATATTCATTATGAAGTGTTATGCATTCCTCGTATACGATTCAAATGAATGTAAATGCGACACTTCCCTGCTAGGAAATAGCGTCTGCAGATGTCTAAGTATCGTAGCGATAAATTTCTAATGCTGCCTAAAACGCGATATCGCATCTCATTTCTATGTATCATGGTAAGATATAATATGATTTGTGAATTGTTATTTATTCCTCGTCTACACTTCAAATGAATGTAAGGGCGACACTTCCTTGCAAGGAAATAGCGTTTACAGATGTCTACCTGTCGTAGCAATAGAGTTCTAATGCTTCTTAAAACGCGATATTGCATCTCATTTCTATGTTTCATGGTAAGATATAATATGATTTGCGAAGTGTTATGTATTTCTCGTCTACACTTCAAATGAATGTAAATGCGACACTTCCATGCAAGGAAATAGCGTTTGCAGATTTCTACGTATCGTAGCAATAGATTTCTAATGCTTCTTAAAACGCGATATCGCATCTCATTTCTATGTTTCATGGTAAGATATAATATGATTTGCGAAGTGTTATGAATTCCTCGTCTACACTTCAAATGAATGTAAATGCGACACTTCCTTGCAAAGAAATAGCGTTTGCAGATGTCTACGTATCGTAGCAATAGATTACTAATGCTACTTAAAACGCGATATCGCATCTCATTTCTATGTTTCATGGTAAGATATAATATGATTGGCGAACTCTTATGTATTCCTCGTCTACACTTCAAATGAATGTAAATGCGACACTTCTTTGCTAGGAAATAGCGTCTGCAGATGTCTAGGTATCGCAGCAATAGAGTTCAAATGCTTCTTAAAACGAGATATTGCATCTCATATCTATGTCTCATGATAAGATATAATATTCATTGCGAAGTGTTATGCATTCCTCGTATTCGATTCAAATGAATGTAAATGCGACACTTCCTTGCAAGGAAATAGCGTTTGCAGATGTCTACGCATCGTAGCAATAGAGTTCTTATGATTCTTAAAACGCAATACCGCATCTCATTTCTATGTTTCATGGTAAGATATAATATGATTTGCGAAGTGTTATGTATTCCCCGTCTACAATTCGAATGAATGTAAATGTGACACTTCCTTGCTAGGAAATAGCGTCTGCAGATGTCTAGGTATCGTATCGATAGAGTTCTAATGCTTCTTAAAGCGCGATATCGCATCTCATTTCTATGTTTCATGGTAAAATATAATATGATTTGCGAAGTGTTATGTATTCCTCGTCTACACTTCAAATGAATGTGAATGCGACACTTCCTCGCTAGGAAATAGCGCTTGCAGATGTCTACGTATCATAGCAATAGTGTTCTTATGATTCTTAAAACGCGATATCGTATCTCATTTCTATGTTTCATGGTAAGATATAATATGATTTGCGAAGTGTTATGTATTCCTCGTCTACACTTCAAATGAATGTAAATGCGACACTTCCTTGCAAGAAAATAGCGTTTGCAGATGTCTACCTATCGTAGCAATAGGGTTCTAATGCTTCATAAAACGCGATATCGCATCTCATTTCTTTGTTTCATGGTAAGATATAATATGATTTGCGAAGTATTTTGTATTCCTCGTCTACACTTCAAATGAATGTAAATGCGACACTTCGTTGCAAAGAAATAGCGTTTGCAGATGTCTACGTATCGTAGCAATAGATTTCTAATGCTTCTTAAAACGCGATAATGCATCTCATTTCTATGTTTCATGGTAAGATATAATATGATTTGCGAAGTGTTATGTATTCCTCGTATACGATTCAAATGAATGTAAATGCGACACTTCCTTGCAAGGAAATAGCGTTTGCAGATGTCTACGCATCGTAGCAATAGAGTTCTTATGATTCTTAAAACGCAATACCGCATCTCATTTCTATGTTTCATGGTAAGATATAATATGATTTGCGAAGTGTTATGCATTCCTCGTATACGATTCAAATGAATGTAAATGCGACACTTCCTTGCAAGGAAATAGCGTTTGCAGATGTCTACGCATCGTAGCAATAGAGTTCTTATGATTCTTAAAACGTAATACCGCATCTCATTTCTATGTTTCATGGTAAGATATAATATGATTTGCGAAGTGTCATGTATTCCTCGTCTACACTTCAAATGAATGTAAATGCGTCACTTCTTTGCTAGGAAATAGCGTCTGCAGATATCTAGGTATCGTAGCAATAGAGTTCAAATGCTTCTTAAAACGAGATATTGCATCTCATATCCATGTTTCATGATAAGATATAATATTCATTGCGAAGTGTTATGCATTCCTCGTATACGATTCAAATGAATGCAAATGCGACACTTCCTTGCAAGGAAATAGCGTTTGCAGATGTCTACGTATCGTAGCAATGGAGTTCTTATGATACTTAAAACCCGATATCGTATCTCATTTCTATGTTTTATGGTAAGATATAATATGATTTGCGAAGTGTCATGTATTCCTCGTCTACACTTCAAATGAATGTAAATGCGACACTTCCTTGCTAGGAAATAGCGTCTGCAGATGTCTAGGTATCGTAGTAATAGAGTTGAAATGCCTCTTAAAACTAGTTATTGCATCTCATATCTATGTTTCCTGGTAAGATATAATACTCATTGCGAAGTGTTATGCATTCCTCGTATACGATTCAAATGAATGTAAATGCGACACTTCCTTGCAAGGAAATAGCGTTTGCAGATGTCTACGCATCGTAGCAATAGAGTTCTTATGATTCTTAAAACGCAATACCGCATCTCATTTCTATGTTTCATGGTAAGATATAATATGATTTGCGAAGTGTTATGCATTCCTCGTATACGATTCAAATGAATGTAAATGCGACACTTCCTTGCAAGGAAATAGCGTTTGCAGATGTCTACGCATCGTAGCAATAGAGTTCTTATGATTCTTAAAACGTAATACCGCATCTCATTTCTATGTTTCATGGTAAGATATAATATGATTTGCGAAGTGTCATGTATTCCTCGTCTACACTTCAAATGAATGTAAATGCGTCACTTCTTTGCTAGGAAATAGCGTCTGCAGATATCTAGGTATCGTAGCAATAGAGTTCAAATGCTTCTTAAAACGAGATATTGCATCTCATATCCATGTTTCATGATAAGATATAATATTCATTGCGAAGTGTTATGCATTCCTCGTATACGATTCAAATGAATGCAAATGCGACACTTCCTTGCAAGGAAATAGCGTTTGCAGATGTCTACCTATCGTAGCAATAGAGTTCTAGTGCTTCTTAAAACGCGATATTGCATCTCATATCTATGTTTCATGATAAGATATAGTATTCATTGAGAAGTGTTATGCATTCCTCGTCTACGATTCAAATGAATGTAAATGCGACACTTCCTTGCCAGGAAATAGCGTTTGCAGATGTCTACGTATCGTAGCAATGGAGTTCTTATGATACTTAAAACCCGATATCGTATCTCATTTCTATGTTTTATGGTAAGATATAATATGATTTGCGAAGTGTCATGTATTCCTCGTCTACACTTCAAATGAATGTAAATGCGACACTTCCTTGCTAGGAAATAGCGTCTGCAGATGTCTAGGTATCGTAGTAATAGAGTTGAAATGCTTCTTAAAACTAGTTATTGCATCTCATATCTATGTTTCCTGGTAAGATATAATACTCATTGCGAAGTGTTATGCATTCCTCGTATACGATTCAAATGAATGTAAATGCGACACTTCCTTGCTAGGAAATAGCGTCTGCAGATGTCTAGGTATCGTAGCAATATAGTTCAAATGCTTCTTAAAACTAGATATTGCATTACATATCTATGTTTCATGATAAGATATAATATTCATTGCGAAGTGTTATTTATTCCTCGTCTACACTTCAAATGAATGTAAAGGCGACACTTCCTTGCAAGGAAATAGCGTTTGCAGATGTCTACCTGTCGTAGCAATAGAGTTCTAATGCATCTTAAAACGCGATATCGCATCTCATTTCTATGTTTCAAGGTAAGATATAATATGATTTGCGAAGTTTTATGTATTTCTCGTCTACACTTCAAATGAATGTAAATGCGACACTTCCATGCAAGGAAATAGCGTTTGCAGATTTCTACGTATCGTAGCAATAGATTTCTAATGCTTCTTAAAACGCGATATCGCATCTCATTTCTATGTTTCATGGTAAGATATAATATGATTTGCGAAGTGTCATGTATTCCTCGTCTACACTTCAAATGAATGTAAATGCGTCACTTCTTTGCTAGGAAATAGCGTCTGCAGATGTCTAGGTATCGTAGCAATAGAGTTCAAATGCTTCTTAAAACGAGATATTGCATCTCATATCTATGTTTCATGATAAGATATAATATTCATTGCGAAGTGTTATGCATTCCTCGTATACGATTCAAATGAATGTAAATGCGACACTTCCATGCAAGGAAATAGCGTTTGCAGATTTCTACGTATCGTAGTAATAGGTTTCTAATGCTTCTTAAAACGCGATATCGCATCTCATTTCTATGTTTCATGGTGAGATATAATATGATTTGCGAAGTGTTATGTATTCCTCGTCTACACTTCAAATGAATGTAAATGCGACACTTGCTTGCAAAGAAATAGCGTTTGCAGATGTCTACGTATCGTAGCAATAGATTACTAATGCTACTTAAAACGCGATATCGCATCTCATTTCTATGTTTCATGGTAAGATATAATGTGATTTGCGAAGTGTTATGTATTCCTCGTCTACATTTCAAATGAATGTAAATGCGACACTTCCTTGCAAGGAAATAGCGTTTGCAGATGTCTACCTATCGTAGCAATAGGGTTCTAATGCTTCTTAGAACGCGATATCGCATCTCATTTCTTTGTTTCATGGTAAGATATAATATGATTTGCGAAGTGTCATGTATTCCTCGCCTACACTTCAAATGAAAGTAAATGCGACACTTCCTTGCAAGGAAATAGCGTTTGCAGATGTCTACGTATCGTAGCAATGGAGTTCTTATGATTCTTAAAACGCGGTATCGATCTCAATTCTATGTTTCATGGTAAGATATAATATGATTTGCGAAGTGTTGTGGATTCCTCGTCTACACTTCAAATGAATGTAAATGCGACACTTCCTTGCAAGGAAATAGCGTTTGCAGATGTCTACGTATCGTAGCAATAGAGTTCTTATGATTCTTAAAACGCGATATCGCATCTCATTTCAATGCTTCATGGTAAGATATAATTTGATTTGCGAAGTGTTATGTATTCCTCGTCTGCACTTCAAATGAATGTAAATGCGACACTTCCTTACTAGGAAATAGCGTCTGCAGATGTCTAGGTATCGTAGCAATAGAGTTCAAATGCTTCCTAAAACGAGATATTGCATATCATATCTATGTTTAATGATAAGATATAATATTCATTGCGAAGTGTTATGCATTCCTCGTCTACGATTCAAATGAATGTAAATGCGACACTTCCTTGCAAGGAAATAGCGTTTGCAGATGTCTACGTATCGTAGAAATAGGTTTCTAATGCTTCTTAAAACGCGATATCGCATCTCTTTTCTATGTTTCATGGTAAGATATAATATGATTTGCGAAGTGTTGTGGATTCCTCGTCTACACTTCAAATAAATGTAAATGCAACACTTCCTTGCAAAGAAATAGCGTTTGCAGATGTCTACGTATCGTAGAAATAGGTTTCTAATGCTTCTTAAAACGCGATATCGCATCTCTTTTCTATGTTTCATGGTAAGATATAATATGATTTGCGAAGTGTCATGTATTCCTCGTCTACACTTCAAATGAATGTAAATGCGACACATCCTTGCAAGGAAATAGCGTTTGCAGATGTCTACCTATCGTAGCAATAGGGTTCTGATGCTTCTTAAAACGCGATATCGCATCTCATTTCTATGTTTCATGGTAAGATATAATATGATTTGCGAAGTGTTATGTATTCCTCGTCTACACTTCAAATGAATGTAAATGCGACACTTCCTTGCAAGGAAATAGCGTTTGCAGATGTCTACGTATCGTAGCAATAGAGTTCTTATGATTCTTAAAACGCGATATCGCATCTCATTTCTATGGTTCATGGTAAGATATAATATGATTTGCGAAGTGTTATGTTTTCCTCGTCTACACTTCAAATGAATGTAAATGCGACACTTCCTCGCAAGGAAATAGCGTTTGCAGATGTCTACCTATCGTAGCAATAGGGTTCTAATGCTTCTTAAAACGCGATATCGCATCTCATTTCTATGTTTCATGGTAGGATATGATATTCATTGCGAAGTGTTATGCATTCCTCGTATACGATTCAAATGAATGTAAATGCGACACTTCCTTGCAAGGAAACAGCGTTTGCAGATGTCTACGTATCGTAGCAATAGATTTCTAATGCTTCTTAAAACGCGATATCGCATCTCATTTCTATGTTCCATGGTAAGATATAATATGATTTGCGAAGTGTTATGTATTCCTCGTCTACACTTCAAATGGATGTAAATGCGACACTTCCTCGCAAGGAAATAGCGTTTGCAGATGTCTACCTATCGCAGCAATAGGGTTCTAATGCTTCTTAAAACGCGATATCGCATCTAATTTCTATGTTTCATGGTAAGATATAATATGATTTGCGAAGTGTCATGTATTCCTCGCCTACACTTCAAATGAAAGTAAATGCGACACTTCCTTGCAAGGAAATAGCGTTTGCAGATGTCTACGTATCGTAGCAATGGAGTTCTTATGATTCTTAAAACGCGGTATCGATCTCAATTCTATGTTTCATGGTAAGATATAATATGATTTGCGAAGTGTTGTGGATTCCTCGTCTACACTTCAAATGAATGTAAATGCGACACTTCCTTGCAAGGAAATAGCGTTTGCAGATGTCTACGTATCGTAGCAATAGAGTTCTTATGATTCTTAAAACGCGATATCGCATCTCATTTCAATGCTTCATGGTAAGATATAATTTGATTTGCGAAGTGTTATGTATTCCTCGTCTGCACTTCAAATGAATGTAAATGCGACACTTCCTTACTAGGAAATAGCGTCTGCAGATGTCTAGGTATCGTAGCAATAGAGTTCAAATGCTTCCTAAAACGAGATATTGCATATCATATCTATGTTTAATGATAAGATATAATATTCATTGCGAAGTGTTATGCATTCCTCGTCTACGATTCAAATGAATGTAAATGCGACACTTCCTTGCAAGGAAATAGCGTTTGCAGATGTCTACTTTTCGTAGCAATAGATTTCTAATGCTTCTTAAAACGCGAAATCGCATCTCGTTTCTATGTTTCATGGTAAGATATAATATGATTTGCGAAGTGTTATGTATTCCTCGACTACACTTCAAATGAATGCAAATGCGACACTTCCTTGCAAGGAAATAGCGTTTGCAGATGTCTACCTGTCGTAGCAATAGGGTTCTAATGCTTCTTAAAACGCGATATCGCATCTCATTTCTATGTTTCATGGTAGGATATGATATTCATTGCGAAGTGTTATGCATTCCTCGTATACGATTCAAATGAATGTAAATGCGACACTTCCTTGCAAGGAAATAGCGTTTGCAGATGTCTACGTATCGTAGCAATGGAGTTCTTATGATTCTTAAAACGCGGTATCGATCTCAATTCTATGTTTCATGGTAAGATATAATATGATTTGCGAAGTGTTGTGGATTCCTCGTCTACACTTCAAATAAATGTAAATGCAACACTTCCTTGCAAAGAAATAGCGTTTGCAGATGTCTACGTATCGTAGAAATAGGTTTCTAATGCTTCTTAAAACGCGATATCGCATCTCTTTTCTATGTTTCATGGTAAGATATAATATGATTTGCGAAGTGTCATGTATTCCTCGTCTACACTTCAAATGAATGTAAATGCGACACTTCCTTGCAAGGAAATAGCGTTTGCAGATGTCTACCTATCGTAGCAATAGGGTTCTGATGCTTCTTAAAACGCGATATCGCATCTCATTTCTATGTTTCATGGTAAGATATAATATGATTTGCGAAGTGTTATGTATTCCTCGTCTACACTTCAAATGAATGTAAATGCGACACTTCCTCGCAAGGAAATAGCGTTTGCAGATGTCTACCTATCGTAGCAATAGGGTTCTAATGCTTCTTAAAACGCGATATCGCATCTCATTTCTATGTTTCATGGTAGGATATGATATTCATTGCGAAGTGTTATGCATTCCTCGTATACGATTCAAATGAATGTAAATGCGACACTTCCTTGCAAGGAAACAGCGTTTGCAGATGTCTACGTATCGTAGCAATAGATTTCTAATGCTTCTTAAAACGCGATATCGCATCTCATTTCTATGTTCCATGGTAAGATATAATATGATTTGCGAAGTGTTATGTATTCCTCGTCTACACTTCAAATGGATGTAAATGCGACACTTCCTCGCAAGGAAATAGCGTTTGCAGATGTCTACCTATCGCAGCAATAGGGTTCTAATGCTTCTTAAAACGCGATATCGCATCTAATTTCTATGTTTCATGGTAAGATATAATATGATTTGCGAAGTGTTATGTATTCCTCGTCTACACTTCAAATGAATGTAAATGCGACACTTCCTTGCAAGGAAATAGCGTTTGCAGACGTCTACGTATC
The DNA here is from genome assembly GCF_050948175.1 of Xylocopa sonorina. NCBI lineage: Eukaryota > Metazoa > Arthropoda > Insecta > Hymenoptera > Apidae > Xylocopa > Xylocopa sonorina. Next base: position 23,440 of record NW_027490561.1, read on the forward strand.
GTAGCAATAGAGTTCTTATGATTCTTAAAACGCGATATCGCATCTCATTTCTATGGTTCATGGTAAGATATAATATGATTTGCGAAGTGTTATGTTTTCCTCGTCTACACTTCAAATGAATGTAAATGCGACACTTCCTCGCAAGGAAATAGCGTTTGCAGATGTCTACCTATCGTAGCAATAGGGTTCTAATGCTTCTTAAAACACGATATCGCATCTCATTTCTTTGTTTCATGGTAAGATATAATATGATTTGCGAAGTGTTTTGTATTCCTCGTCTACACTTCAAATGAATGTAAATGCGACACTTCCTTGCAGAGAAATTGCGTTTGCAGAAGTTTACGTATCGTAGCAATAGATTCCTAATGCTTCTTAAAACGCGATATAGCATCTCATTTCTATGTTTCATGGTAAGATATTATATGATTTGCGAAGTGTCATGTTTTCCTCGTCTACACTTCAAATGAATGTAAATGCGACACTTCCTTGCAAGGAAATAGCGTTTGCAGATGTCTACCTATCGTAGCAATAGGGTTCTGATGCTTCTTAAAACGCGATATCGCATCTCTTTTCTATGTTTCATGGTAAGATATAATATGATTTGCGAAGTGTCATGTATTCCTCGTCTACACTTCAAATGAATGTAAATGCGACACTTCCTTGCAAGGAAATAGCGTTTGCAGATGTCTACCTATCGTAGCAATAGGGTTCTGATGCTTCTTAAAACGCGATATCGCATCTCATTTCTATGTTTCATGGTAAGATATAATATGATTTGCGAAGTGTTATGTATTCCTCGTCTACACTTCAAATGAATGTAAATGCGACACTTCCTTGCAAGGAAATAGCGTCTGCAGATGTCTACGTATCGTAGCAATAGAGTTCTTATGATTCTTAAAACGCGATATCGCATCTCATTTCTATGGTTCATGGTAAGATATAATATGATTTGCGAAGTGTTATGTTTTCCTCGTCTACACTTCAAATGAATGTAAATGCGACACTTCCTCGCAAGGAAATAGCGTTTGCAGATGTCTACCTATCGTAGCAATAGGGTTCTAATGCTTCTTAAAACGCGATATCGCATCTCATTTCTATGTTTCATGGTAGGATATGATATTCATTGCGAAGTGTTATGCATTCCTCGTATACGATTCAAATGAATGTAAATGCGACACTTCCTTGCAAGGAAACAGCGTTTGCAGATGTCTACGTATCGTAGCAATAGATTTCTAATGCTTCTTAAAACGCGATATCGCATCTCATTTCTATGTTCCATGGTAAGATATAATATGATTTGCGAAGTGTTATGTATTCCTCGTCTACACTTCAAATGGATGTAAATGCGACACTTCCTCGCAAGGAAATAGCGTTTGCAGATGTCTACCTATCGCAGCAATAGGGTTCTAATGCTTCTTAAAACGCGATATCGCATCTAATTTCTATGTTTCATGGTAAGATATAATATGATTTGCGAAGTGTTATGTATTCCTCGTCTACACTTCAAATGAATGTAAATGCGACACTTCCTTGCAAGGAAATAGCGTTTGCAGACGTCTACGTATCGTAGCAATAGAGTTCTTATGATTCTTAAAACGCGATATCGCATCTCATTTCTATGGTTCATGGTAAGATATAATATGATTTGCGAAGTGTTATGTTTTCCTCGTCTACACTTCAAATGAATGTAAATGCGACACTTCCTCGCAAGGAAATAGCGTTTGCAGATGTCTACCTATCGTAGCAATAGGGTTCTAATGCTTCTTAAAACACGATATCGCATCTCATTTCTTTGTTTCATGGTAAGATATAATATGATTTGCGAAGTGTTTTGTATTCCTCGTCTACACTTCAAATGAATGTAAATGCGACACTTCCTTGCAGAGAAATTGCGTTTGCAGAAGTTTACGTATCGTAGCAATAGATTCCTAATGCTTCTTAAAACGCGATATAGCATCTCATTTCTATGTTTCATGGTAAGATATTATATGATTTGCGAAGTGTCATGTTTTCCTCGTCTACACTTCAAATGAATGTAAATGCGACACTTCCTTGCAAGGAAATAGCGTTTGCAGATGTCTACCTATCGTAGCAATAGGGTTCTGATGCTTCTTAAAACGCGATATCGCATCTCTTTTCTATGTTTCATGGTAAGATATAATATGATTTGCGAAGTGTCATGTATTCCTCGTCTACACTTCAAATGAATGTAAATGCGACACTTCCTTGCAAGGAAATAGCGTTTGCAGATGTCTACCTATCGTAGCAATAGGGTTCTGATGCTTCTTAAAACGCGATATCGCATCTCATTTCTATGTTTCATGGTAAGATATAATATGATTTGCGAAGTGTTATGTATTCCTCGTCTACACTTCAAATGAATGTAAATGCGACACTTCCTTGCAAGGAAATAGCGTTTGCAGATGTCTACGTATCGTAGCAATAGAGTTCTTATGATTCTTAAAACGCGATATCGCATCTCATTTCTATGGTTCATGGTAAGATATAATATGATTTGCGAAGTGTTATGTTTTCCTCGTCTGCACTTCAAATGAATGTAAATGCGACACTTGCTTACTAGGAAATAGCGTCTGCAGATGTCTAGGTATCGTAGCAATAGAGTTCAAATGCTTCCTAAAACGAGATATTGCATCTCATATCTATGTTTAATGATAAGGTATAATATTCATTGCGAAGTGTTATGCATTCCTCGTCTACGATTCAAATGAATGTAAATGCGACACTTCCTTGCAAGGAAATAGCGTTTGCAGATGTCTACGTATCGTAGCAATGGAGTTCTTATGATTCTTAAAACGCGGTATCGATCTCAATTCTATGTTTCATGGTAAGATATAATATGATTTGCGAAGTGTTGTGGATTCCTCGTCTACACTTCAAATAAATGTAAATGCAACACTTCCTTGCAAAGAAATAGCGTTTGCAGATGTCTACGTATCGTAGAAATAGGTTTCTAATGCTTCTTAAAACGCGATATCGCATCTCTTTTCTATGTTTCATGGTAAGATATAATATGATTTGCGAAGTGTCATGTATTCCTCGTCTACACTTCAAATGAATGTAAATGCGACACTTCCTTGCAAGGAAATAGCGTCTGCAGATGTCTAGGTATCGTAGCGATAGTGTTCTAATACTTCTTAAAACGCGATATCGCATCTCATTTCAATGTTTCATGGTAAGATATAATTTGATTTGCGAAGTGTTATGTATTCCTCGTCTGCACTTCAAATGAATGTAAATGCGACACTTCCTTACTAGGAAATAGCGTCTGCAGATGTCTAGGTATCGTAGCAATAGAGTTCAAATGCTTCCTAAAACGAGATATTGCATCTCATATCTATGTTTAATGATAAGATATAATATTCATTGCGAAGTGTTATGCATTCCTCGTCTACGATTCAAATGAATGTAAATGCGACACTTCCTTGCAAGGAAATAGCGTTTGCAGATGTCTACGTATCGTAGCAATAGAGTTCTTATGATTCTTAAAACGCGATACCGCATCTCATTTCTATGTTTCATGGTAAGATATAATATGATTTGCGAAGTGTCATGTATTCCTCGTCTACACTTCAAATGAATGTAAATACGACACTTCATTGCTAGGAAATAGCGTCTGCAGATGTCTAGGTATCGTAGCAATGGAGTTCTTATGATTCTTAATACGCGATATCGCAACTCATTTCTATGTTTCATGGTAAGATATAATATGATTTGCGAAGTGTTGTGGATTCCCCGTCTACACTTCAAATAAATGTAAATGCAACACTTCCTTGCAAAGAAATAGCGTTTGCAGATGTCTACGTATCGTAGAAATAGGTTTCTAATGCTTCTTAAAACGCGATATCGCATCTCTTTTCTATGTTTCATGGTAAGATATAATATGATTTGCGAAGTGTCATGTATTCCTCATCTACACTTCAAATGAATGTAAATGCGACACTTCCTTGCAAGGAAATAGCGTTTGCAGATGTCTACCTATCGTAGCAAAAGGTTTCTAATGCTTCTTAAAACGCGATATCGCATATCATTTCTATGTTTCATGGTAAGATATAATATGATTTGCGAAGTGTTATGTATTCCTCGTCTACACTTCAAATGAATGTAAATGCAACGCTTCCTTGCAAAGAAATAGCGTTTGCAGATGTCTACGTATCGTAGCAATAGAGTTCTTAAGATTCTTAAAACGCGATATCGCATCTCATTTCTATGGTTCATGGTATGATATAATATGATTTGCGAAGTGTTATGTATTCCTCGTCTACACTTCAAATGAATGTAAATGCGACACTTCCTTGCAAGGAAATAGCGTCTGCAGATGTCTAGGTATCGTAGCGATAGTGTTCTAATGCTTCTTAAAACGCGATATCGCATCTCATTTCAATGTTTCATGGTAAGATATAATTTAATTTGCGAAGTGTTATGTATTCCTCGTCTGCACTTCAAATGAATGTAAATGCGACACTTCCTTACTAGGAAATAGCGTCTGCAGATGTCTAGGTATGGTAGCAATAGAGTTCAAATGCATCCTAAAACGAGATATTGCATCTCATATCTATGTTTAATGATAAGATATAATATTCATTGCGAAGTGTTATGCATTCCTCGTCTACGATTCAAATGAATGTAAATGCGACACTTCCTTGCAAGGAAATAGCGTCTGCAGATGTCTAGGTACCGTAGCGATAGTGTTCTAATGCTTCTTAAAACGCGATATCGCATCTCATTTCTATGTTTCATGGTAAGATATAATATGATTCGCGAAGTGTTATGTATTCCTCGTCTACGATTCAAATGAATGTAAATGCGACACTTCCTTGCAAAGAAATAGCGTTTGCAGATATTTACCTATCGTAGCAATAGGGTTCTAATGCTTCTTAAAACGCGATATCGCATCTCATTTCTATGTTTCATGGTAAGATATAATATGATTTGCGAAGTGTTATGTATTCCTCGTCTACACTTCAAATGAATGTAAATGAAACCCTTCCTTGCAAAGAAATTGCGATTGCAGATGTCTACGTCTCGTAGCAATAGAGTTCTTATGATTCTTAAAACGCGATATCGCAACTCATTTCTATAGTTCATGGTAAGATATAATATGATTTGCGAAGTGTTATGTATTCCTCGTCTACACTTCAAATGAAGGTAAATGCGACACTTCCTTGAAAGGAAATAGCGTTTGCAGATGTCTACGTATCGTAGCAATGGAGTTCTTATGATTCTTAAAACGCGGTATCGATCTCAATTCTATGTTTCATGGTAAGATATAATATGATTTGCGAAGTGTTATGTATTCCTCGTCTACACTTCAAATGAATGTAAATGCGACACTTCCTTGCAAGGAAATAGCGTTTCCAGATGTCTACGTATCGTAGCAACAGATTTCTAATGCTTCTTAAAACGCGATATCGCATCTCATTTCTATGTTTCATGGTAAGATATAATATAATTTGCGAAGTGTTATGTATTCCTCGTCTACACTTCAAATGAATGTAAATGCGACACTTCCTTGCAAGGAAATAGCGTTTGCAGATATCTACCTATCGTAGCAATAGGGTTCTAATGCTTCTTAAAAGGCGATATCGCATCTCATTTCTATGTTTCATGGTAAGATATAATATAATTTGCGAAGTGTTATGTATTCCTCGTCTACGCTTCAAATGAATGTAAATGCGACACTTCCTTGCAAGGAAATAGCGTATGCAGATGTCTACCTATCGTAGCAATAGGGTTCTAATGCTTCTTAAAACGCGATATCGCATCTCATTTCTATGTTTCATGGTAAGATATAATATGATTTGCGAAGTGTTATGTATTCCTCGTCTACACTTCAAATGAATGTAAATGCGACACTTCCTTGCAAGGAAATAGCGTTTGCAGATATCTACCTATCGTAGCAATAGTGTTCTAATGCTTCTTAAAAGGCGATATCGCATCTCATTTCTATGTTTCATGGTAAGATATAATATGATTTGCGAAGTGTTATGTATTCCTCGTCTACGCTTCAAATGAATGTAAATGCGACACTTCCTTGCAAGGAAATAGCGTTTGCAGATATCTACCTATCGTAGCAATAGGGATCTAATGCTTCTTAAAAGGCGATATCGCATCTCATTTCTATGTTTCATGGTAAGATATAATATGATTTGCGAAGTGTTATGTATTCCTCGTCTACGCTTCAAATGAATGTAAATGCGACACTTCCTTGCAAGGAAATAGCGTATGCAGATGTCTACCTATCGTAGCAATAGGGTTCTAATGCTACTTAAAACGCGATATCGCATCTCATTTCTATGTTTCATGGTAAGATATAATATGATCTGCGAAGTGTCATGTATTCCTCGTCTACGATTCAAATGAACGTAAATGCGACACTTCCTTGCAAGGAAATAGCGTTTGCAGATGTCTACGTATCGTAGCAATGGAGTTCTTATGATACTTAAAACGCGATATCGCGTCTCATTTCTATGTTTCATGGTAAGATATAATATGATTTGCGAAGTGTTATGTATTCCTCGTCTACGATTCAAATGAACGTAAATGCGACACTTCCTTGCAAGGAAATAGCGTTTGCAGATGTCTACGTATCGTAGCAATGGTGATCTTATGATACTTAAAACGCGATATCGCATCTCATTTCCATGTTTCATGGTAAGATATAATATGATTTGCGAAGTGTCATGTATTCCTCGTCTACACTTCAAATGAATGTAAATGCGACACTTCCTTGCTGGGAAATAGCGTCTGCAGATGCCTAGGTATCGTAGCGATAGAGTTCTTATGATTCTCAAAACGCGATATCGCATCTCACTTCTATGTTTCATGGTAAGATATAATATGATTTGCGAAGTGTCATGTATTCCTCGTCTACACTTCAAATGAATGTAAATGCGACACTTCCTTGCAAAGAAATAGCGTTTGCAGATGTCTACGTATCGTAGCAATAGATTACTAATGCTACTTAAAACGCGATATCGCATCTCATTTCTATGTTTCATGGTAAGATATAATATGATTGGCGAACTCTTATGTATTCCACGTCTACACTTCAAATGAATGTAAATGCGACTCTTCCTTGCAAGGAAATAGCGTTTGCAGATGTCTACGTATCGTAGCAATAGAGTTCTTATGATTCTTAAAACGCGATATCGCATCTCATTTCTATGGTTCATGGTAAGATATAATATGATTTGCGAAGTGTTATGTATTCCTCGTCTACACTTCAAATGAATGTAAATGCGACACTTCCTTGCTAGGAAATAGCGTCTGCAGATGTCTAGGTATCGTAGCGATAGTGTTCTAATGCTTCTTAAAACGCGATATCGCATCTCATTTCAATGCTTCATGGTAAGATATAATTTGATTTGCGAAGTGTTATGTATTCCTCGTCTGCACTTCAAATGAATGTAAATGCGACACTTCCTTGCAAGGAAATAGCGTTTGGCAGATGTCTACGCATCGTAGCAATAGTGTTCTTATGATTCTTAAAACGCAATACCGCATCTCATTTCTATGTTTCATGGTAAGATATAATATGATTTGCGAAGTTTTATGTATTTCTCGTCTACACTTCAAATGAATGTAAATGCGACACTTCCATGCAAGGAAATAGCGTTTGCAGATTTCTACGTATCGTAGCAATAGATTTCTAATGCTTCTTAAAACGCGATATCGCATCTCATTTCTATGTTTCATGGTAAGATATAATATGATTTGCGAAGTGTCATGTATTCCTCGTCTACACTTCAAATGAATATAAATGCGACACTTCTTTGCTAGGAAATAGCGACTGCAGATGTCTTGGTATCGTAGCAATAGAGTTCAAATGCTTCTTAAAACGAGATATTGCATCTCATATCTATGTTTCATAATAAGATATAATATTCATTGCGAAGTGTTATGCATTCCTCGTATACGATTCAAATGAATGTAAATGCGACACTTCCTTGCAAGGAAATAGCGTTTGCAGATGTCTACGCATCGTAGCAATAGAGTTCTTATGATTCTTAAAACGCAATACCGCATATCATTTCTATGTTTCATGGTAAGATATAATATGATTTGCGAAGTTTCATGTATTCCTCGTCTACACTTCAAATGAATGTAAATGCGTCACTTCTTTGCTAGGAAATAGCGTCTGCAGATGTCTAGGTATCGTAGCAATAGAGTTCAAATGCTTCTTAAAACGAGATATTGCATCTCATATCTATGTTTCATGATAAGATATAATATTCATTGCGAAGTGTTATGCATTCCTCGTATACGATTCAAATGAATGTAAATGCGACACTTCCATGCAAGGAAATAGCGTTTGCAGATTTCTACGTATCGTAGTAATAGGTTTCTAATGCTTCTTAAAACGCGATATCGCATCTCATTTCTATGTTTCATGGTGAGGTATAATATGATTTGCGAAGTGTTATGTATTCCTCGTCTACACTTCAAATGAATGTAAATGCGACACTTGCTTGCAAAGAAATAGCGTTTGCAGATGTCTACGTATCGTAGCAATAGATTACTAATGCTACTTAAAACGCGATATCGCATCTCATTTCTATGTTTCATGGTAAGATATAATGTGATTTGCGAAGTGTTACGTATTCCTCGTGTACATTTCAATGAATGTAAATGCGACACTTCCTTGCAAGGAAATAGCGTTTGCAGATGTCTACCTATCGTAGCAATAGGGTTCTAATGCTTCTTAGAACGCGATATCGCATCTCATTTCTTTGTTTCATGGTAAGATATAATATGATTTGCGAAGTGTCATGTATTCCTCGCCTACACTTCAAATGAAAGTAAATGCGACACTTCCTTGCAAGGAAATAGCGTTTGCAGATGTCTACGTATCGTAGCAATGGAGTTCTTATGATTCTTAAAACGCGGTATCGATCTCAATTCTATGTTTCATGGTAAGATATAATATGATTTGCGAAGTGTTGTGGATTCCTCGTCTACACTTCAAATGAATGTAAATGCGACACTTCCTTGCAAGGAAATAGCGTTTGCAGATGTCTGCGTATCGTAGCAATAGAGTTTCTTATGATTCTTAAAACGCGATATCGCATCTCATTTCTATGGTTCATGGTAAGATATAATATGATTTGCGAAGTGTTATGTATTCCTCGTCTACACTTCAAATGAATGTAAATGCGACACTTCCTTGCTAGGAAATAGCGTCTGCAGATGTCTAGGTATCGTAGCGATAGTGTTCTAATGCTTCTTAAAACGCGATATCGCATCTCATTTCAATGCTTCATGGTAAGATATAATTTGATTTGCGAAGTGTTATGTATTCCTCGTCTGCACTTCAAATGAATGTAAATGCGACACTTCCTTACTAGGAAATAGCGTCTGCAGATGTCTAGGTATCGTAGCAATAGAGTTCAAATGCTTCCTAAAACGAGATATAGCATATCATATCTATGTTTAATGATAAGATATAATATTCATTGCGAAGTGTTATGCATTCCTCGTCTACGATTCAAATGAATGTAAATGCGACACTTCCTTGCAAAGAATAGCGTTTGCAGATGTCTACGTATCGTAGCAATAGATTACTAATGCTACTTAAAACGCGATATCGCATCTCATTTCTATGTTTCATGGTAAGATATAATATGATTTGCGAAGTGTTATGCATTCCTCGTATACGATTCAAATGAATGTAAATGCGACACTTCCTTGCAAGGAAATAGCGTTTGCAGATGTCTACGCATCGTAGCAATAGAGTTCTTATGATTCTTAAAACGCAATACCGCATCTCATTTCTTTGTTTCGTGGTAAGATATAATATGATTGATGAAGTGTCATGTATTCCTCGTCTACACTTCAAATGAATGTAAATGCGACACTTCTATGCTAGGAAATAGCGTCTGCAGATGTCTAGGTATCGTAGCAATAGAGTTCAAATGCTTCTTAAAACGCGATATTGCATCTCATATCTATGTTTCATGATAAGATATAATATTCATTGCGAAGTGTTATGCATTCCTTGTATACGATTCAAATGAATGTAAATGCGACACTTCCTTGCAAGGAAATAGCGTTTGTAGATGTCTACGTATCGTAGCAATAGAGTTCTTATGATTCTTAAAACGCGATATCGATCTCAATTTTATGTTTCATGGTAAGATATAATATGATTTGCGAAGTGTTATGTATTCCTCGTCTACACTTCAAATGAATATAAATGCGACACTTCCTTGCAAGGAAATAGCGTTTGCAGATGTCTACTTTTCGTAGCAATAGATTTCTAATGCTTCTTAAAACGCGAAATCGCATCTCATTTCTATGTTTCATGGTAAGATTATAATATGATTTGCGAAGTGTTATGTATTCCTCGACTACACTTCAAATGAATGCAAATGCGACACTTCCTTGCAAGGAAATAGCGTTTGCAGATGTCTACCTGTCGTAGCAATAGGGTTCTAATGCTTCTTAAAACGCGATATCGCATCTCATTTCTATGTTTCATGGTAGGATATGATATTCATTGCGAAGTGTTATGCATTCCTCGTATACGATTCAAATGAATGTAAATGCGACACTTCCTTGCAAGGAAACAGCGTTTGCAGATGTCTACGTATCGTAGCAATAGATTTCTAATGCTTCTTAAAACGCGATATCGCATCTCATTTCTATGTTCCATGGTAAGATATAATATGATTTGCGAAGTGTTATGTATTCCTCGTCTACACTTCAAATGGATGTAAATGCGACACTTCCTCGCAAGGAAATAGCGTTTGCAGATGTCTACCTATCGCAGCAATAGGGTTCTAATGCTTCTTAAAACGCGATATCGCATCTAATTTCTATGTTTCATGGTAAGATATAATATGATTTGCGAAGTGTTATGTATTCCTCGTCTACACTTCAAATGAATGTAAATGCGACACTTCCTTGCAAGGAAATAGCGTTTGCAGATGTCTACGTATCGTAGCATAGAGTTCTTATGATTCTTAAAACGCGATATCGCATCTCATTTCTATGGTTCATGGTAAGATATAATATGATTTGCGAAGTGTTATGTTTTCCTCGTCTACACTTCAAATGAATGTAAATGCGACACTTCCTCGCAAGGAAATAGCGTTTGCAGATGTCTACCTATCGTAGCAATAGGGTTCTAATGCTTCTTAAAACACGATATCGCATCTCATTTCTTTGTTTCATGGTAAGATATAATATGATTTGCGAAGTGTCATGTATTCCTCGCCTACACTTCAAATGAAAGTAAATGCGACACTTCCTTGCAAGGAAATAGCGTTTGCAGATGTCTACGTATCGTAGCAATGGAGTTCTTATGATTCTTAAAACGCGGTATCGATCTCAATTCTAGTTTCATGGTAAGATATAATATGATTTGCGAAGTGTTGTGGATTCCTCGTCTACACTTCAAATGAATGTAAATGCGACACTTCCTTGCAAGGAAATAGCGTTTGCAGATGTCTGCGTATCGTAGCAATAGAGTTCTTATGATTCTTAAAACGCGATATCGCATCTCATTTCTATGGTTCATGGTAAGATATAATATGATTTGCGAAGTGTTATGTATTCCTCGTCTACACTTCAAATGAATGTAAATGCGACACTTCCTTGCTAGGAAATAGCGTCTGCAGATGTCTAGGTATCGTAGCGATAGTGTTCTAATGCTTCTTAAACGCGATATCGCATCTCATTTCAATGCTTCATGGTAAGATATAATTTGATTTGCGAAGTGTTATGTATTCCTCGTCTGCACTTCAAATGAATGTAAATGCGACACTTCCTTACTAGGAAATAGCGTCTGCAGATGTCTAGGTATCGTAGCAATAGAGTTCAAATGCTTCCTAAAACGAGATATAGCATATCATATCTATGTTTAATGATAAGATATAATATTCATTGCGAAGTGTTATGCATTCCTCGTCTACGATTCAAATGAATGTAAATGCGACACTTCCTTGCAAAGAAATAGCGTTTGCAGATGTCTACGTATCGTAGCAATAGATTACTAATGCTACTTAAAACGCGATATCGCATCTCATTTCTATGTTTCATGGTAAGATATAATATGATTTGCGAAGTGTTATGCATTCCTCGTATACGATTCAAATGAATGTAAATGCGACACTTCCTTGCAAGGAAATAGCGTTTGCAGATGTCTACGCATCGTAGCAATAGAGTTCTTATGATTCTTAAAACGCAATACCGCATCTCATTTCTTTGTTTCGTGGTAAGATATAATATGATTGATGAAGTGTCATGTATTCCTCGTCTACACTTCAAATGAATGTAAATGCGACACTTCTATGCTAGGAATAGCGTCTGCAGATGTCTAGGTATCGTAGCAATAGTGTTCAAATGCTTCTTAAAACGCGATATTGCATCTCATATCTATGTTTCATGATAAGATATAATATTCATTGCGAAGTGTTATGCATTCCTTGTATACGATTCAAATGAATGTAAATGCGACACTTCCTTGCAAGGAAATAGCGTTTGTAGATGTCTACGTATCGTAGCAATAGAGTTCTTATGATTCTTAAAACGCGATATCGATCTCAATTCTATGTTTCATGGTAAGATATAATATGATTTGCGAAGTGTTATGTATTCCTCGTCTACACTTCAAATGAATATAAATGCGACACTTCCTTGCAAGGGAAATTAGCGTTTGCAGATGTCTACTTTTCGTAGCAATAGATTTCTAATGCTTCTTAAAACGCGAAATCGCATCTCATTTCTATGTTTCATGGTAAGATATAATATGATTTGCGAAGTGTTATGTATTCCTCGACTACACTTCAAATGAATGCAAATGCGACACTTCCTTGCAAGGAAATAGCGTTTGCAGATGTCTACCTGTCGTAGCAATAGGGTTCTAATGCTCCTTAAAACGCGATATCGCATCTCATTTCTATGTTTCATGGTAGGATATGATATTCATTGCGAAGTGTTATGCATTCCTCGTATACGATTCAAATGAATGTAAATGCGACACTTCCTTGCAAGGAATCAGCGTTTGCAGATGTCTACGTATCGTAGCAATAGATTTCTAATGCTTCTTAAAACGCGATATCGCATCTCATTTCTATGTTCCATGGTAAGATATAATATGATTTGCGAAGTGTTATGTATTCCTCGTCTACACTTCAAATGGATGTAAATGCGACACTTCCTCGCAAGGAAATAGCGTTTGCAGATGTCTACCTATCGCAGCAATAGGGTTCTAATGCTTCTTAAAACGCGATATCGCATCTAATTTCTATGTTTCATGGTAAGATATAATATGATTTGCGAAGTGTTATGTATTCCTCGTCTACACTTCAAATGAATGTAAATGCGACACTTCCTTGCAAGGAAATAGCGTTTGCAGATGTCTACGTATCGTAGCAATAGAGTTCTTATGATTCTTAAAACGCGATATCGCATCTCATTTCTATGGTTCATGGTAAGATATAATATGATTTGCGAAGTGTTATGTTTTCCTCGTCTACACTTCAAATGAATGTAAATGCGACACTTCCTCGCAAGGAAATAGCGTTTGCAGATGTCTACCTATCGTAGCAATAGGGTTCTAATGCTTCTTAAAACACGATATCGCATCTCATTTCTTTGTTTCATGGTAAGATATAATATGATTTGCGAAGTGTTTTGTATTCCTCGTCTACACTTCAAATGAATGTAAATGCGACACTTCCTTGCAGAGAAATTGCGTTTGCAGAAGTCTACGTATCGTAGCAATAGATTTCTAATGCTTCTTAAAACGCGATATAGCATCTCATTTCTATGTTTCATGGTAAGATATTATATGATTGCGAAGTGTCATGTTTTCCTCGTCTACACTTCAAATGAATGTAAATGCGACACTTCCTTACAAGGAAATAGCGTTTGCAGATGTCTGCCTATCGTAGCAATAGGGTTCTGATGCTTCTTAAAACGCGATATCGCATCTCATTTCTATGTTTCATGGTAAGATATAATATGATTTGCGAAGTGTTATGTATTCCTCGTCTACACTTCAAATGAATGTAAATGCAACGCTTCCTTGCAAAGAAATAGCGTTTGCAGATGTCTACGTATCGTAGCAATAGAGTTCTTATGATTTTTAAAACGCGATATCGCATCTCATTTCTATGGTTCATGGTATGATATAATATGATTTGCGAAGTGTTATGTATTCCTCGTCTACGCTTCAAATGAATGTAAATGCGACACTTCCTTGCTAGGAAATAGCGTTTGCAGATGTCTAGGTATCGTAGCGATAATGTTCTAATGCTTCTTAAAACGCGATATCGCATCTCATTTCAATGCTTCATGGTAAGATATAATATGATTAGCGAAGTGTTGTGGATTCCTCGTCTACACTTCAAATGAATGTAAATGCAACACTTCCTTGCAAAGAAATAGCGTTTGCAGATGTCTACGTATCGTAGCAATGGAGTTCTTATGATTCTTAAAACGCGGTATCGATCTCAATTCTATGTTTCATGGTAAGATATAATATGATTTGCGAAGTGTTGTGGATTCCTCGTCTACACTTCAAATAAATGTAAATGCAACACTTCCTTGCAAAGAAATAGCGTTTGCAGATGTCTACGTATCGTAGAAATAGGTTTCTAATGCTTCTTAAAACGCGATATCGCATCTCTTTTCTATGTTTCATGGTAAGATAGAATATGATTTGCGAAGTGTCATGTATTCCTCATCTACACTTCAAATGAATGTAAATGCGACACTTCCTTGCAAGGAAATAGCGTTTGCAGATGTCTACCTATCGTAGCAATAGGTTTCTAATGCTTCTTAAAACGCGATATCGCATCTCTTTTCTATGTTTCATGGTAAGATATTATATGATTTGCGAAGTGTCATGTATTCCTCGTCTACACTTCAAATGAATGTAAATGCGACACTTCCTTGCAAGGAAATGGCGTTTGCAGATGTCTACCTATCGTAGCAATAGGGTTCTGATGCTTCTTAAAACGCGATATCGCATATCATTTCTATGTTTCATGGTAAGATATAATATGATTTGCGAAGTGTTATGTATTCCTCGTCTACACTTCAAATGAATGTAAATGCAACGCTTCCTTGCAAAGAAATAGCGTTTGCAGATGTCTACGTATCGTAGCAATAGAGTTCTTATGATTCTTAAAACGCGATATCGCATCTCATTTCTATGGTTCATGGTATGATATAATATGATTTGCGAAGTGTTATGTATTCCTCGCCTACACTTCAAATGAATGTAAATGCAACACTTCCTTGCAAGGAAATAGCGTCTGCAGATGTCTAGGTATCGTAGCGATAGTGTTCTAATGCTTCTTAAAACGCGATATCGCATCTCATTTCAATGTTTCATGGTAAGATATAATTTAATTTGCGAAGTGTTATGTATTCCTCGTCTGCACTTCAAATGAATGTAAATGCGACACTTCCTTACTAGGAAATAGCGTCTGCAGATGTCTAGGTATCGTAGCAATAGAGTTCAAATGCTTCCTAAAACGAGATATTGCATCTCATATCTATGTTTAATGATAAGATATAATATTCATTGCGAAGTGTTATGCATTCCTCGTCTACGATTCAAATGAATGTAAATGCGACACTTCCTTGCAAGGAAATAGCGTCTGCAGATGTCTAGGTATCGTAGCGATAGTGTTCTAATGCTTCTTAAAACGCGATATCGCATCTCATTTCTATGTTTCATGGTAAGATATAATATGATTCGCGAAGTGTTATGTATTCCTCGTCTACGATTCAAATGAATGTAAATGCGACACTTCCTTGCAAAGAAATAGCGTTTGCAGATATTTACCTATCGTAGCAATAGGGTTCTAATGCTTCTTAAAACGCGATATCGCATCTCATTTCTATGTTTCATGGTAAGATATAATATGATTTGCGAAGTGTTATGTATTCCTCGTCTACACTTCAAATGAATGTAAATGAAACCCTTCCTTGCAAAGAAATTGCGATTGCAGATGTCTACGTCTCGTAGCAATAGAGTTCTTATGATTCTTAAAACGCGATATCGCAACTCATTTCTATAGTTCATGGTAAGATATAATATGATTTGCGAAGTGTTATGTATTCCTCGTCTACACTTCAAATGAAGGTAAATGCGACACTTCCTTGAAAGGAAATAGCGTTTGCAGCTGTCTACGTATCGTAGCAATGGAGTTCTTATGATTCTTAAAACGCGGTATCGATCTCAATTCTATGTTTCATGGTAAGATATAATATGATTTGCGAAGTGTTATGTATTCCTCGTCTACACTTCAAATGAATGTAAATGCGACACTTCCTTGCAAGGAAATAGCGTTTCCAGATGTCTACGTATCGTAGCAACAGATTTCTAATGCTTCTTAAAACGCGATATCGCATCTCATTTCTATGTTTCATGGTAAGATATAATATGATTTGCGAAGTGTTATGTATTCCTCGTCTACGCTTCAAATGAATGTAAATGCGACACTTCCTTGCAAGGAAATAGCGTTTGCAGATATCTACCTATCGTAGCAATAGGGATCTAATGCTTCTTAAAAGGCGATATCGCATCTCATTTCTATGTTTCATTGTAAGATATAATATGATTTGCGAAGTGTTATGTATTCCTCGTCTACGCTTCAAATGAATGTAAATGCGACACTTCCTTGCAAAGAAATAGCGTTTGCAGATGTCTACGTATCGTAGCAATGGAGTTCTTATGATTCTTAAAACGCGGTATCGATCTCAATTCTATGTTTCATGGTAAGATATAATATGATTTGCGAAGTGTTATGTATTCCTCGTCTACACTTCAAATGAATGTAAATGCGACACTTCCTAGCAAGGGGATAGCGTTTCCAGATGTCTACGTGTCGTAGCAATAGATTTCTAATGCTTCTTAAAACGCGATATCGCATCTCATTTCTATGTTTCATGGTAAGATATAATATGATTTGCGAAGTGTTATGTATTCCTCGTCTACACTTCAAATGAATGTAAATGCGACACTTCCTTGCAAGGAAATAGCGTTTCCAGATGTCTACGTATCGTAGCAACAGATTTCTAATGCTTCTTAAAACGCGATATCGCATCTCATTTCTATGTTTCATGGTAAGATATAATATGATTTGCGAAGTGTTATGTATTCCTCGTCTACACTTCAAATGAATGTAAATGCGACACTTCCTTGCAAGGAAATAGCGTTTGCAGATATCTACCTATCGTAGCAATAGGGTTCTAATGCTTCTTAAAAGGCGATATCGCATCTCATTTCTATGTTTCATGGTAAGATATAATATGATTTGCGAAGTGTTATGTATTCCTCGTCTACGCTTCAAATGAATGTAAATGCGACACTTCCTTGCAAGGAAATAGCGTATGCAGATGTCTACCTATCGTAGCAATAGGGTTCTAATGCTTCTTAAAACGCGATATCGCATCTCATTTCAATGTTTCATGGTAAGATATAATATGATTTGCGAAGTGTTATGTATTCCTCGTCTACACTTCAAATGAATGTAAATGCGACACTTCCTTGCAAAGAAATAGCGTTTGCAGATGTCTACGTATCGTAGCAATGGAGTTCTTATGATTCTTAAAACGCGGTATCGATCTCAATTCTATGTTTCATGGTAAGATATAATATGATTTGCGAAGTGTTATGTATTCCTCGTCTACACTTCAAATGAATGTAAATGCGACACTTCCTTGCAAGGAAATAGCGTTTCCAGATGTCTACGTATCGTAGCAACAGATTTCAAATGCTTCTTAAAACGCGATATCGCATCTCATTTCTATGTTTCATGGTAAGATATAATATGATTTGCGAAGTGTTATGTATTCCTCGTCTACACTTCAAATGAATGTAAATGCGACACTTCCTTGCAAGGAAATAGCGTTTGCAGATATCTACCTATCGTAGCAATAGGGTTCTAATGCTTCTTAAAACGCGATATCGCATCTCATTTCTATGTTTCATGGTAAGATATAATATGATTTGCGAAGTGTTATGTATTCCCCGTCTACGCTTCAAATGAATGTAAATGCGACACTTCCTCGCTAGGAAATAGCGTTTGCAGATGTCTACGTATCGTAGCAATAGATTTCTAAGGCTTCTTAAAGCGCGATATCGCATCTCATTTCTATCTTTCATGGTAAGATATAATATGATTTGCGAAGTGTTATGTATTCCTCGTCTACACTGCAAATGAATGTGAAAGCGACACTTCCTCGCTAGGAAATAGCGTTTGCAGATGTCTACGTATCGTAGCAATGGTGTTCTTATGATTCTTAAAACGCGATATCGCATCTCATTTCTATGTTTCATGGTAAGATATAATATGATTTGCGAAGTGTTATGTATTCCTCGTCTACACTTCAAATGAATGTAAATGCGACACTTCCTTGCAAAGAAATAGCGTTTGCAGATGTCTACGTATCGTAGCAATGGAGTTCTTATGATTCTTAAAACGCGGTATCGATCTCAATTCTATGTTTCATGGTAAGATATAATATGATTTGCGAAGTGTTATGTATTCCTCGTCTACACTTCAAATGAATGTAAATGCGACACTTCCTTGCAAGGGGATAGCGTTTCCAGATGTCTACGTATCGTAGCAATAGATTTCTAATGCTTCTTAAAACGCGATATCGCATCTCATTTCTATGTTTCATGGTAAGATATAATATGATTTGCGAAGTGTTATGTATTCCTCGTCTACACTTCAAATGAATGTAAATGCGACACTTCCTTGCAAGGAAATAGCGTTTCCAGATGTCTACGTATCGTAGCAACAGATTTCTAATGCTTCTTAAAACGCGATATCGCATCTCATTTCTATGTTTCATGGTAAGATATAATATGATTTGCGAAGTGTTATGTATTCCTCGTCTACACTTCAAATGAATGTAAATGCGACACTTCCTTGCAAGGAAATAGCGTTTGCAGATATCTACCTATCGTAGCAATAGGGTTCTAATGCTTCTTAAAACGCGATATCGCATCTCATTTCTATGTTTCATGGTAAGATATAATATGATTTGCGAAGTGTTATGTATTCCTCGTCTACACTTCAAATGAATGTAAATGAAACCCTTCCTTGCAAAGAAATTGCGATTGCAGATGTCTACGTCTCGTAGCAATAGAGTTCTTATGATTCTTAAAACGCGATATCGCAACTCATTTCTATAGTTCATGGTAAGATATAATATGATTTGCGAAGTGTTATGTATTCCTCGTCTACACTTCAAATGAAGGTAAATGCGACACTTCCTTGAAAGGAAATAGCGTTTGCAGCTGTCTACGTATCGTAGCAATGGAGTTCTTATGATTCTTAAAACGCGGTATCGATCTCAATTCTATGTTTCATGGTAAGATATAATATGATTTGCGAAGTGTTATGTATTCCTCGTCTACACTTCAAATGAATGTAAATGCGACACTTCCTTGCAAGGAAATAGCGTTTCCAGATGTCTACGTATCGTAGCAACAGATTTCTAATGCTTCTTAAAACGCGATATCGCATCTCATTTCTATGTTTCATGGTAAGATATAATATGATTTGCGAAGTGTTATGTATTCCTCGTCTACGCTTCAAATGAATGTAAATGCGACACTTCCTTGCAAGGAAATAGCGTTTGCAGATATCTACCTATCGTAGCAATAGGGATCTAATGCTTCTTAAAAGGCGATATCGCATCTCATTTCTATGTTTCATTGTAAGATATAATATGATTTGCGAAGTGTTATGTATTCCTCGTCTACGCTTCAAATGAATGTAAATGCGACACTTCCTTGCAAAGAAATAGCGTTTGCAGATGTCTACGTATCGTAGCAATGGAGTTCTTATGATTCTTAAAACGCGGTATCGATCTCAATTCTATGTTTCATGGTAAGATATAATATGATTTGCGAAGTGTTATGTATTCCTCGTCTACACTTCAAATGAATGTAAATGCGACACTTCCTAGCAAGGGGATAGCGTTTCCAGATGTCTACGTGTCGTAGCAATAGATTTCTAATGCTTCTTAAAACGCGATATCGCATCTCATTTCTATGTTTCATGGTAAGATATAATATGATTTGCGAAGTGTTATGTATTCCTCGTCTACACTTCAAATGAATGTAAATGCGACACTTCCTTGCAAGGAAATAGCGTTTCCAGATGTCTACGTATCGTAGCAACAGATTTCTAATGCTTCTTAAAACGCGATATCGCATCTCATTTCTATGTTTCATGGTAAGATATAATATGATTTGCGAAGTGTTATGTATTCCTCGTCTACACTTCAAATGAATGTAAATGCGACACTTCCTTGCAAGGAAATAGCGTTTGCAGATATCTACCTATCGTAGCAATAGGGTTCTAATGCTTCTTAAAAGGCGATATCGCATCTCATTTCTATGTTTCATGGTAAGATATAATATGATTTGCGAAGTGTTATGTATTCCTCGTCTACGCTTCAAATGAATGTAAATGCGACACTTCCTTGCAAGGAAATAGCGTATGCAGATGTCTACCTATCGTAGCAATAGGGTTCTAATGCTTCTTAAAACGCGATATCGCATCTCATTTCAATGTTTCATGGTAAGATATAATATGATTTGCGAAGTGTTATGTATTCCTCGTCTACACTTCAAATGAATGTAAATGCGACACTTCCTTGCAAAGAAATAGCGTTTGCAGATGTCTACGTATCGTAGCAATGGAGTTCTTATGATTCTTAAAACGCGGTATCGATCTCAATTCTATGTTTCATGGTAAGATATAATATGATTTGCGAAGTGTTATGTATTCCTCGTCTACACTTCAAATGAATGTAAATGCGACACTTCCTTGCAAGGAAATAGCGTTTCCAGATGTCTACGTATCGTAGCAACAGATTTCAAATGCTTCTTAAAACGCGATATCGCATCTCATTTCTATGTTTCATGGTAAGATATAATATGATTTGCGAAGTGTTATGTATTCCTCGTCTACACTTCAAATGAATGTAAATGCGACACTTCCTTGCAAGGAAATAGCGTTTGCAGATATCTACCTATCGTAGCAATAGGGTTCTAATGCTTCTTAAAACGCGATATCGCATCTCATTTCTATGTTTCATGGTAAGATATAATATGATTTGCGAAGTGTTATGTATTCCCCGTCTACGCTTCAAATGAATGTAAATGCGACACTTCCTCGCTAGGAAATAGCGTTTGCAGATGTCTACGTATCGTAGCAATAGATTTCTAAGGCTTCTTAAAGCGCGATATCGCATCTCATTTCTATCTTTCATGGTAAGATATAATATGATTTGCGAAGTGTTATGTATTCCTCGTCTACACTGCAAATGAATGTGAAAGCGACACTTCCTCGCTAGGAAATAGCGTTTGCAGATGTCTACGTATCGTAGCAATGGTGTTCTTATGATTCTTAAAACGCGATATCGCATCTCATTTCTATGTTTCATGGTAAGATATAATATGATTTGCGAAGTGTTATGTATTCCTCGTCTACACTTCAAATGAATGTAAATGCGACACTTCCTTGCAAAGAAATAGCGTTTGCAGATGTCTACGTATCGTAGCAATGGAGTTCTTATGATTCTTAAAACGCGGTATCGATCTCAATTCTATGTTTCATGGTAAGATATAATATGATTTGCGAAGTGTTATGTATTCCTCGTCTACACTTCAAATGAATGTAAATGCGACACTTCCTTGCAAGGGGATAGCGTTTCCAGATGTCTACGTATCGTAGCAATAGATTTCTAATGCTTCTTAAAACGCGATATCGCATCTCATTTCTATGTTTCATGGTAAGATATAATATGATTTGCGAAGTGTTATGTATTCCTCGTCTACACTTCAAATGAATGTAAATGCGACACTTCCTTGCAAGGAAATAGCGTTTCCAGATGTCTACGTATCGTAGCAACAGATTTCTAATGCTTCTTAAAACGCGATATCGCATCTCATTTCTATGTTTCATGGTAAGATATAATATGATTTGCGAAGTGTTATGTATTCCTCGTCTACACTTCAAATGAATGTAAATGCGACACTTCCTTGCAAGGAAATAGCGTTTGCAGATATCTACCTATCGTAGCAATAGGGTTCTAATGCTTCTTAAAAGGCGATATCGCATCTCATTTCTATGTTTCATGGTAAGATATAATATGATTTGCGAAGTGCTATGTATTCCTCGTCTACACTTCAAATGAAAGTAAATGCCACACTTCCTTGCAAGGAAATAGCGTTTGCAGATGTCTACGTATCGTAGCAATGGAGTTCTTATGATTCTTAAAACGCGGTATCGATCTCAATCCTATGTTTCATGGTAAGATATAATATGATTTGCGAAGTGTTATGTATTCCTCGTCTACACTTCAAATGAATGTAAATGCGACACTTCCTTGCAAGGAAATAGCGTTTCCAGATGTCTACGTATCGTAGCAACAGATTTCAAATGCTTCTTAAAACGCGATATCGCATCTCATTTCTATGTTTCATGGTAAGATATAATATGATTTGCGAAGTGTTATGTATTCCTCGTCTACACTTCAAATGAATGTAAATGCGACACTTCCTTGCAAGGAAATAGCGTTTGCAGATATCTACCTATCGTAGCAATAGGGTTCTAATGCTTCTTAAAACGCGATGTCGCATCTCATTTCTATGTTTCATGGTAAGATATAATATGATTTGCGAAGTGTTATGTATTCCCCGTCTACGCTTCAAATGAATGTAAATGCGACACTTCCTCGCTAGGAAATAGCGTTTGCAGATGTCTACGTATCGTAGCAATAGATTTCTAAGGCTTCTTAAAGCGCGATATCGCATCTCATTTCTATCTTTCATGGTAAGATATAATATGATTTGCGAAGTGTTATGTATTCCTCGTCTACACTGCAAATGAATGTGAAAGCGACACTTCCTCGCTAGGAAATAGCGTTTGCAGATGTCTACGTATCGTAGCAATGGTGTTCTTATGATTCTTAAAACGCCATATCGCATCTCATTTCTATGTTTTATGGTAAGATATGATATGATTTGCGAAGTGTTATGTATTCCTCGTCTACGATTCAGATGAAAGTAAATGCGACACTTCCTTGCAAGGAAATAGCGATTGCAGATGTCTACGTATCGTAGCAATAGAGTTCATATGATTCTTAAAACGCGATATCGCATCCCATTTCTATGTTTCATGGTAAGATATAACATGATTTGCGAAGTGTTATGTATTCCTCGTCTACGATTCAAATGAATGTAAATGCGACACTTCCTTGCAAAGAAATAGCGTTTGCAAATGTCTACGTATCGTAGCAATAGAGTTTTTATGATTCTCAAAACGCGATATCGCATTTCATTTCTATGTTTCATGGTAAGATATAATATGATTTGCGAAGTGTCATGTATTCCTCTTCTACACTTCAAATGAATGTGAATGCGACACTTCCTCGCTAGGAAATAGCGTTTGCAGATGTCTACGTATCGTAGCAATAGATTTCTAATGCTACTTAAAGCGCGATATCGCATCTCATTTCTATGTTTCATGGTAAGATGTAATATGATTCGCAAAGTGTTATGTATTCCCCGTCTACACTTCAAATGATTATAAATGCGACCCTTCCTTGCAAGGAAATAGCTTTTGCAGATGTCTACGTATCGTAGCAATAGAGTTCTAATTCTTCTTAAAACGCGATATCGCATCTCATTTCTATGTTTCATGGTAAGATAAAACATGATTTGCGAAGTGTTATGTATTCCTCGTCAACACTTCAAATGAATGTAAATGCGACACTTCCTTGCAAGAAAATAGCGTTTGCAGATGTCTACGTATCGTAGCAATAGAGATCTTATGATTCTTAAAACGCGATATCGCATTCCATTTCTATGTTTCATGGTAAGGTATAATATGATTTGCGAAGTGATATGTATTCCTCGTCTACACTTCAAATGAATGCAAATGCGACACTTCCTTGCAAGGAAATAGCGTTTGCAGATGTGTACGTATCGAAGCAATAGTGTTCTAATGCTTCTTAGAACGCGATATCGCATCTCATTTCTATGTTTCATGGTAAGGTATAATATGATTTGCGAAGTGATATGTATTCCTCGTCTACACTTCAAATAAATGTAAATGCGACACTTCCTTGGAAGGAAATAGCGTCTGCAGATTTCTACGTATCGTAGCAATGGATCTCTGATGCTTCTTAAAACCGCGATATCGCATCTCATTTCTATGTTTCATGGTAAGATATAATATGATTTGCGAAGTGTTATGTATTCCTCGTCTACGTTTCAAATGAACGTAAATGCGACACTTCCTTGCAAGGAAATAGCGTTTGCAGGTGTCTACGTATCGTGGCAATGGAGTTCTTATGATTCTTAAAACGCGATATCGATCTCAATTTTATGTTTCATTGTAAGATATAATATGATTTGCGAAGTGTTATGTATTCCTCGTCTACACTTCAAATGATTATAAATGCGACCCTTCCTTGCAAGGAAATAGCTTTTGCAGATGTCTACGTATCGTAGCAATAGATTTCTAATGCTTCTTAAAACGCGATATCGCATCTCATTTCTATGTTTCATGGTAAGATATAATATGATTTGCGAAGTGTTATGTATTCCTCGTCTACACTTCAAATGAATGTAAATGCGACACTTCCTTGCAAGGAAATAGCGTTTCCAGATGTCTACGTATCGTAGCAACAGATTTCTAATGCTTCTTAAAACGCGATATCGCATCTCATTTCTATGTTTCATGGTAAGATATAATATGATTTGCGAAGTGTTATGTATTCCTCGTCTACACTTCAAATGAATGTAAATGCGACACTTCCTTGCAAGGAAATAGCGTTTGCAGATATCTACCTATCGTAGCAATAGGGTTCTAATGCTTCTTAAAAGGCGATATCGCATCTCATTTCTATGTTTCATGGTAAGATATAATATGATTTGCGAAGTGCTATGTATTCCTCGTCTACACTTCAAATGAAAGTAAATGCCACACTTCCTTGCAAGGAAATAGCGTTTGCAGATGTCTACGTATCGTAGCAATGGAGTTCTTATGATTCTTAAAACGCGATATCGCATTTCATTTCTATGTTTCATGGTAAGATATAATATGATTTGCGAAGTGTTATGTATTCCTCGTCTACACTTCAAATGAATGTAAATGCGACACTTCCTTGCAAGGAAATAGCGTTTCCAGATGTCTACGTATCGTAGCAACAGATTTCAAATGCTTCTTAAAACGCGATATCGCATCTCATTTCTATGTTTCATGGTAAGATATAATATGATTTGCGAAGTGTTATGTATTCCTCGTCTACACTTCAAATGAATGTAAATGCGACACTTCCTTGCAAGGAAATAGCGTTTGCAGATATCTACCTATCGTAGCAATAGGGTTCTAATGCTTCTTAAAACGCGATGTCGCATCTCATTTCTATGTTTCATGGTAAGATATAATATGATTTGCGAAGTGTTATGTATTCCCCGTCTACGCTTCAAATGAATGTAAATGCGACACTTCCTCGCTAGGAAATAGCGTTTGCAGATGTCTACGTATCGTAGCAATAGATTTCTAAGGCTTCTTAAAGCGCGATATCGCATCTCATTTCTATCTTTCATGGTAAGATATAATATGATTTGCGAAGTGTTATGTATTCCTCGTCTACACTGCAAATGAATGTGAAAGCGACACTTCCTCGCTAGGAAATAGCGTTTGCAGATGTCTACGTATCGTAGCAATGGTGTTCTTATGATTCTTAAAACGCCATATCGCATCTCATTTCTATGTTTTATGGTAAGATATGATATGATTTGCGAAGTGTTATGTATTCCTCGTCTACGATTCAGATGAAAGTAAATGCGACACTTCCTTGCAAGGAAATAGCGATTGCAGATGTCTACGTATCGTAGCAATAGAGTTCATATGATTCTTAAAACGCGATATCGCATCCCATTTCTATGTTTCATGGTAAGATATAACATGATTTGCGAAGTGTTATGTATTCCTCGTCTACGATTCAAATGAATGTAAATGCGACACTTCCTTGCAAAGAAATAGCGTTTGCAAATGTCTACGTATCGTAGCAATAGAGTTTTTATGATTCTCAAAACGCGATATCGCATTTCATTTCTATGTTTCATGGTAAGATATAATATGATTTGCGAAGTGTCATGTATTCCTCTTCTACACTTCAAATGAATGTGAATGCGACACTTCCTCGCTAGGAAATAGCGTTTGCAGATGTCTACGTATCGTAGCAATAGATTTCTAATGCTACTTAAAGCGCGATATCGCATCTCATTTCTATGTTTCATGGTAAGATGTAATATGATTCGCAAAGTGTTATGTATTCCCCGTCTACACTTCAAATGATTATAAATGCGACCCTTCCTTGCAAGGAAATAGCTTTTGCAGATGTCTACGTATCGTAGCAATAGAGTTCTAATTCTTCTTAAAACGCGATATCGCATCTCATTTCTATGTTTCATGGTAAGATAAAACATGATTTGCGAAGTGTTATGTATTCCTCGTCAACACTTCAAATGAATGTAAATGCGACACTTCCTTGCAAGAAAATAGCGTTTGCAGATGTCTACGTATCGTAGCAATAGAGATCTTATGATTCTTAAAACGCGATATCGCATTCCATTTCTATGTTTCATGGTAAGGTATAATATGATTTGCGAAGTGATATGTATTCCTCGTCTACACTTCAAATGAATGCAAATGCGACACTTCCTTGCAAGGAAATAGCGTTTGCAGATGTGTACGTATCGAAGCAATAGTGTTCTAATGCTTCTTAGAACGCGATATCGCATCTCATTTCTATGTTTCATGGTAAGGTATAATATGATTTGCGAAGTGATATGTATTCCTCGTCTACACTTCAAATAAATGTAAATGCGACACTTCCTTGGAAGGAAATAGCGTCTGCAGATTTCTACGTATCGTAGCAATGGATCTCTGATGCTTCTTAAAACCGCGATATCGCATCTCATTTCTATGTTTCATGGTAAGATATAATATGATTTGCGAAGTGTTATGTATTCCTCGTCTACGTTTCAAATGAACGTAAATGCGACACTTCCTTGCAAGGAAATAGCGTTTGCAGGTGTCTACGTATCGTGGCAATGGAGTTCTTATGATTCTTAAAACGCGATATCGATCTCAATTTTATGTTTCATTGTAAGATATAATATGATTTGCGAAGTGTTATGTATTCCTCGTCTACACTTCAAATGATTATAAATGCGACCCTTCCTTGCAAGGAAATAGCTTTTGCAGATGTCTACGTATCGTAGCAATAGATTTCTAATGCTTCTTAAAACGCGATATCGCATCTCATTTCTATGTTTCATGGTAAGATATAATATAATTTGCGAAGTGTTATGTATTCCTCGTCTACACTTCAAATGAATGTAAATGCGACACTTCCTTGCAAAGAAGTAGCGATTGCAGATGTCTACGTATCGTAGCAATAGATTTCTAATGCTTCTTAAAACGCGATATCGCATCTCATTTCTATGTTTCATGGTAAGATATAATATGATTTGGGAAGTGTCATGTATTCCTCTCCTACACTTCAAATGAATGTGAATGCGACACTTCCTCGCTAGGAAATAGCGTTTGCAGATGTCTACGTATCGTAGCAATAGATTTCTAATGCTACTTAAAGCGCGATATCGCATCTCATTTCTATGTTTCATGTTAACATGTAATATGATTCGCGAAGTGTTATGTATTCCTCCTCTACACTTCAAATGAATGTAAATGCGACACTTCCTTGCAAGGAAGTAGCGTTTGCAAATGTCTACCTATCGTAGCTATAGTGTTCTAATTCTTCTTAAAACGCGATATCGCATCTCATTTCTATGTTTCATGGTAAGATATAACATGATTTGCGAAGTGTTATGTATTCCTCGTCTACACTTCAAATGAATGCGAATGAGATACTTCCTCGCTAGGAAATAGCGTTTGCAGATGTCTACGTGTCGTAGCAATAGCTTTCTAATGCTTCTTAAAACGCGATATCGCATCTCATTTCTATGTTTCATGGTAAGATATAATATGATTTGCGAAGTGTCATGTATTCCTGTTCTACAATTCAAATGAATGTGAATGCGACACTTCCTCGCTAGGAAATAGCGTTTGCAGATGTCTACGTATCGTAGCAATAGATTTCTAATGCTTTTTAAAACGCGATATCGCATCTCATTTCTATGTTTCATGGTAAGATATAATATGATTTGCGAAGTGTTATGTATTCCTCGTCTACGTTTCAAATGAATGTAAATGCGACACTTCCTTGCAAGGAAATGGCGTTTGCAGGTGTCTACGTATCGTAGCAATGGAGTTCTTATGATTCTTAAAACGCGGTATCGATCTCAATTCTATGTTTCATGGTAAGATATAATATGATTTGCGAAGTGTTATGTATTCCTCGTCTACACTTCAAATGAATGTAAATGCGACACTTCCTTGCAAAGAAATAGCGTTTGCAGATGTCTACGTATCGTAGCAATAGAGTTCTTATGATTCTTAGAACGCGATATTGCATCTCATTTCTATGTTTCATGGTAAGATATAATATGATTTGCGAAGTGACATGTATTCCTCGTCTACACTACAAATGAATGTGAATGCGACACTCCCTCGCTAGGAAATAGCGTTTGCAGATGTCTACGTATCGTAGCAATAGATTTCTGATGCTTCTTAAAACGCGATATCGCATCTCATTTCTATGTTTCATGGTAAGATATAATATGATTTGCGAAGTGTTATGTATTCCTCGTCTACACTTCAAAAGAATGTAAATGCGACACTTTCTTGCTAGGAAATAGCGTTTCCAGATGACCACGTATCGTAAGAATGGAGTTCTAATACTTCTTAAAACAAGATGTCGCATATCATTTCTATGTTTCATGATAAGATATAATATCCATTGCGAGGTGTCATGCATACCTCGTATTCACTTCAATGGAATATAAATGCGACACTTCCATGCTAGGAAATAGCGTTTGCAGATGTCTAAGTATCGTAGCAATAGAGTTCTTATGATTCTTAAAACGCGATATTCCATCTCATTTCTATGTTTCATGGTAAGATATAATATGATTTGCGAAGTGTTATGTATTCCTCGTCAACACTTCTAATGAATGTAAATGCGACACTTCCTTGCAAGGAAATAGCGTTTGCAGATGTCTACGTATCGTAGCAATAGAGATCTTATGATTCTTAAAACGCGATATCGCATTCCATTTCTATGTTTCATGGTAAGGTATAATATGATTTGCGAAGTGATATGTATTCCTCGTCTACACTTCAAATGAATGCAAATGCGACACTTCCTTGCAAGGAAATAGCGTTTGCAGATGTGTACGTATCGAAGCAATAGTGTTCTAATGCTTCTTAGAACGCGATATCGCATCTCATTTCTATGTTTCATGGTAAGATATAATAGGATTTGCGAAGTATCATGTATTCCTCGTCTACACTTCAAATGAACGTGAATGCGACACTTCCTTGCAAGGAAATAGCGTTTGCAGATGTCTACGTATCGTAGCAATAGATATCTTATGATTCTTAAAACGCGATATCGCATCCCATTTCTATGTTTCATGGTAAAGTATAATATGATTTGCGAAGTGTCATGCATACCTCGTATTCACTTCAATGGAATATAAATGCGACACTTCCATGCTAGGAAATAGCGTTTGCAGATGTCTAAGTATCGTAGCAATAGAGTTCTTATGATTCTTAAAACGCGATATCGCATTCTCTTTCTATGTTTCATGGTAAGGTATAATATGATTTGCGAAGTGATATGTATTCCTCGTCTACACTTCAAATGAATGTAAATGCGACACTTCCTTGGAAGGAAATAGCGTCTGCAGATGTCTACGTATCGTAGCAATGGATCTCTGATGCTTCTTAAAACGCGATATCGCATCTCATATCTATGTTTCATGGTAAGATATAATATGATTTGCGAAGTGTCATGTATTCCTCGTCTACACTACAAATGAATGTGAATGCGACACTCCCTCGCTAGGAAATAGCGTTTGCAGATGTCTACGTATCGTAGCAATAGATTTCTAATGCTTCTTAAAACGCGATATCGCATCTCATTTCTATGTTTCATCGTAAGATATAATATGATTTGCGAAGTGTTATGTATTCCTCGTCTACACTTCAAAAGAATGTAAATGCGACACTTTCTTGCTAGGAAATAGCGTTTCCAGATGACCACGTATCGTAAGAATAGAGTTCTAATACTTCTTAAAACAAGATGTCGCATATCATTTCTATGTTTCATGATAAAATATAATATGCATTGCGAGGTGTCATGCATACCTCGTATTCACTTCAATGGAATATAAATGCGACATTTCCATGCTAGGAAATAGCGTTTGCAGATGTCTAAGTATCGTAGCGATAGAGTTCTAATGCTTCTTAAAACGAGATGTCGCATTTCATTTCTATGTTTCGTGATAACATATAATATTCAGTGTGGAGTGTTATGTATACCTCGTATTCATTTCAAAAGAATGTAAATGTGACACTTCCTTGCTGGGAAATATTGTTTGCAGATACGCATCGTAGGAATAGAGTTCTAATGCTTCTTAAAACGCGATATCGCATCTCATTTCTATGTTTCATGGTAAGATATAATATGATTTGCGAAGTGTTATGTATTCCGCGTTTACACTTCAAATGAATGTGAATGCCACACTTCCTCGCTAGGAAATAGCGTTTGCAGATGTCTACGTATCGTAGCAGTAGATTTCTAATGCTTCTTAAAGCGCGATATCGCATCTCATTTCTATGTTTCATGGTAAGATGTAATATTCATTGCGAAGTTTTATGTGTACCCCGTCTACACTTCTCAAGATCGTAGATGCCACACCTTTTGCTAGGAAATGCGTTTCCAGATGTCTTCGTATCGAAGCAATAGGGTTCTAATGCTTCTTAGAACGCGATATCGCATCTCATTTCTATGTTTGATGTCAAGACATAATATTCATTGCGAAGTGTTATGTACACCTCGTCTACACATCAAAAGAATGCAAATGTCACACGTCCTTGTTAGGGAATGCGTTTCCAGATGTCTACGTATCGAAGCAATGGATTTCTAATGCCACTTTAAATGCGACATCACATCTCATTACTATGTTTCATGATAAGATATAATATTCATTGCGAAGTGTTATGTATACCTCGTTTATATTTCAAAAGAATGTAAATGCGACACTTCCTTGCTAGGACATAGCATTTCCAGATGTCTAGGTATCGAAACAATTGTGTTCTAATGCTTCTTAATACGCGATATCCAATCTCATTTCCATGTTACATGATAAAATGCAATATTCATTGCGAAGTGTTATGTATACCTCGTCCACACTTTGAAAGATTGTAAATGGCACACATGCTTGCTAGGAATAGCGCTTCTAGATGTCTGCGTAAAGAAGCAGCAGGGTTGTAATGATTCTTAAAACGCGATATGGCATCTCATTTCTATGTTTCATGATAAGATATAATATTCATTGCGAAGTGGTATGTATACCTCGTCTGCAATTCAAAAGAATTTAAATGCCACACTTCCTTGCTAGCAAATAGCATTTCCAGATGTCTAGGCATCGAGGAAATAGAGTTCTAATGCTTCTCAAAACGTGATATCGCATCTTATTTCTATGTTTCATGATAAGATATCATATTCATTGCGAAGTGTTACGTATGCCTCGTCTACACTTCAAAAGAATGTAACTGCCACACTTGCTCGCTAGGATATAGCGTTTCTTGATATCCACGTATAGAAGCAATAGAGCTGTAATGATTCTTAAATTGCGATATCGCATCTCAGATATTTGTTTCTCGATGAGATAGAATATTCATTGCGATGTGTTATGTAAACCTCGTCTAGACTGTAAAAGAATGTAAATGCAACACATCCTTGCTAGGAAATGCGTTTCCAGACGTCTACGTATCGAATCAATAAAGTTCCAATGCTTCCTATAACGCCATATCGCAACTCATTTCTATGTGTCAGGATAAGATATAATATTCATTGCTAAGTGTTATGTATACCTCGTCTACAATACCAAAGATTGCGAATACCACACTTCCTTCTTAGGAAATAACGTTTCCAGATGTCTGCGTATCCAAGCAATAGAGTTCTAATGCTGCTTAAAATGTGATATGGCATCTCATTTCTACGTATCATGATAAGATGCAATATTCTTTGCGAAGAGCTATGTGGACCTCGTATACACTTCAAAAAAATGTGAAGGCCACGCTTCCTTGCTAGGAAATAGCGTTCTCTGATGTCTACGTATCGAAGCAATAGAGTTCTAATGCTTCCTAGAACGCGATATCGCATCTCATGTATGTTTCATGATGAGATATAATATTCATTGCGAAGTGTTATGTATACCTTGTCTAGACTTTAAAAGAATGTAAATGCCACACTTCCTTGCGACGGAATAGCGTTTCTAGATGTCCAGGTGCCGAAGCATTTAATTTGTCATGCTTCATGCACCGCAATATCATATAAACCGCATTTCATATAAACAGTTCAAAGTAAGTTTAAGGTTGTAAAGCTCTATGCATCGCATTATGCTTATCTGCTCTGTGCTTTATAATGCTCTGGGATGTGAGAAGGCCCTCAACCATCCTTAACCCCCTAAAGGGAAGTCAAAAGTTCAGCGGCCCTGCAGGTGGGTCATGGGAGCGCGGCGCGCGAGGCGCTACGCAATTTAAATTATCAGGAGGATCCCCTCAGGGACACCCAAGATGGCGAGAAGAGGAAATCGCCGAAGTCCACTGATCGATGGACCCGAACAATACCGAAGCCTACAGCCCACTCCACCAAGGAGCCCCGAGGAGGATCCACGAGACCCGAGGACCACCAGCGAATTCAAGGAACCTGAAGAAGAGAACGTGAGAGCTTATTCGCTAAAGCGTCCCATTTCTTGTGTCGCATATTGTATATTGTATCTTATATCGTGAAGCGAGTTATGATACCCGGTAATTCGCGGCGTGTTGCGTAGTTTCCCGTAACCCTTGTTAGTTAAACCCACGTCGAGACCATAAATAAACATGCCGTGACTTCAGTATCTCGCGATCTGAGTGTGTGTACTTGGCTAGTCATAGTCGAGAGGAGGAGCATTTCGAAGTTTCAAGGGTTGTTCCGCCCCAGGGTTCCCGGGGTCGTGTAGTCTATCCCTTTGCTACTTTCTGAGCAGCTGGCGCCCAAGAAAAGTTGTACGTGAGCGGATACCTTGGAACGATAGATCGCTTTAGATTAAAGTACGTTTTACACCTTAAAGCATTTAGATAATTAACCCCTTCGAGCTTCCCTGACTTACTAGATATAGGTTTCCTTCACGACTAATAGGAACCATCACTTTACATAGATATATAGACCACACATAGTTTTAAACGTAGAACTGAGAATTTGAGAACTTACTTTGAAACGTTAGTAGTGAGGAATTCCATCGGATTTCATAGAAATTCAGAACTTACTTGCTATGAAACATAGGCAGATAAGGGCCATCGCGTTGCTTAGAACTTTAGAACTTGCTTACTTCAACAAAGATTTCTATTGGCTTCGTCCGTTCTTTTAGAAGAGTTTTTGATAAACCACATACTTTTCACACTTCTGATATCTTTGAAAGTTCACGAGATGTAATCGTTTAAGTTTTAAAATGATTACTTAGTGTGGATTATTATTTAGTAACACGCTCATAAACGAGTCTGCATAGGATATAATCCATAAGTTTTTAAGCCTGGAAATTATGTAGTTATTTGTTATTCACTTATTGCTCAAACGACAAAGATTCTGACCACTTCAAAATGGTTGACTTTCATCAATTTTCTTAAAAATTGAAATACTGCCCAACTGCTTGTATTAAAGACTGTAATTAAAGCTTTCAAAACATTTTACCTCTTATAGATGAATTCTGGAATTGAAATTGAATGTTTGACTTTTCTAACTCCTGTTTAGACATCTTTCTATTGGAATATTCAAGTATTTTTCATATTCGTAATTATTAAAAATGTTTTACTTGATTCTTTAATTTAATATTTAGAATTTTCTGAGAAATATTTTTTATCGTAATGAACTATATAATTGCAATTATAATTCTTTGTGAAATAATAATAACAGAAAGGTATGTATCCATTCTTGTAGTTTTGTAAAGAGTATTTAATCTTACTATCTAAAATGAAACATTGAGATCTGTTTACAATCTAATGGAATTTAATTACCTTTTGATTCAAATTCACAAAGATAATCTTCCATAGTTCAACAATTTTGTGAGCTGTCCTCAGGAATCCGCAGCTCAGTACTTATAAAATGAACGACACAAAGAACAGCCTAACCAAACGTATTCGAACCGATTTTTCAATACTAATCTTATCATGTTTAACTTATGCTGCAAACTATTGAAATGCCCTTCGAACAGTGTTTATTCACAGTGAAGTAAACGGTATGTATTACGCCTTCCACCACTGTTTACAATACGTATGTTTCATTTGCTATCAAAACCGTGAGTATTATCGCCTTTCTTTACTTTTTGTAACCTTCAATGCCTTCATGTTACAAATCGTTAAACTTGCTTTAAAATGCTCTATCGTATTACGGAAGAATGGATATACCAATTCATTTTAAAAAATGAAGGTAACCTTCATATGTCCAACATAACTCCACTTACAAAAAAACTATTTTCATCAACGGATGGCCCCTTTGTACTGTGCAATTTTATATTAGCAAAAACTTCTATGAAACTTATAGTTGCGTGGATATCTGAGGTGCTAATTATTACTGCCCCACCCTGTATATTGTTATGGATGTGTCCAACAAGGCAACGATGAACAGAGTTAAATTTAATATTATGATGTTTATTATTTTACTTATAGTATATTTGTTTTTCTGGAATTTTGCCAAAAAACAA
Organism: Xylocopa sonorina; assembly: GCF_050948175.1. NCBI lineage: Eukaryota > Metazoa > Arthropoda > Insecta > Hymenoptera > Apidae > Xylocopa > Xylocopa sonorina. Next base: position 58,394 of record NW_027490561.1, read on the forward strand.
TGTTCACGATGTCGACAGATGAATATATTTGCCTTAGAATTACAAGAGCCAACAATTTCGAAAGTAGAATATTTCTTTACTTCGCTAACCGAATCATTGCAAACGTTAAGTAAAGTGCGTGCCTTTCAAAACAGTCAGATGAAAATTACGATACAACGTTTCCAAGAAATGGTACGTGCCACTGTTTTTTAATTTCCGTTTATTTAATCAAAGGAAATTTAATTGAACTATACGCAAAATTTGAAGACAAAAAGTTATTGTAATTTTACGCAACATATATGATGGTAATAAAGGATAAGTATACGGAACTGAAAATGGAAAGTAGCGAGCAGAAAAAGAAACTGATGGAGCTACAAAGTAGATTGATAAATCCGTCAAATAATGATTCTAGGTTAATAAAATCTGTTAATTAAAGAACTATTGCAAAAATCAAGTATAATCAATATTACTTCTGCTCAAAGGCTATAATAGAATTGGACCGAAATGGGTAAAAAACAGGCAATTATATCTATACGTTCTATTCTATGCAAAGGCAAATATTTCGAAGAGAAAAGATGTGTTACTTACAAATTATTTATGTTCCTAGATATCTCACTAATTGAGGCTTCTTGTCTTGCAGAACTTATCATTCATGTAACATGTAAAGGGGTCGAAGAATAGTAAAAGATTTTTAAATTTCATATCCTCACTTGATACGTCGATTGGATCACGTAAAATATCGGACATTAATTGCATCTACATCTTCAGACCTTAAATATATGATTGCAACAACATTTTTAATAGCGTTTTAATAACATTTTTCTAATTGTTTATATCTATGTCTAATAAATATATATTAATCGAATAAGTTGCTTTACCAAAGAATAAAAGTATCTGAGGCTTACAAATCGGAACATTACATAACAAACGTGCATCACATATATAATATTACATGTAACAAAAGATGAAGACCAAAAAGATCGTACATAAGTTGAATCCACAATGCGGTCATAGAGATACAGAAACAATTCCCAAACAATATTTTCCAAACAATAATTTAAAAAATTCAAAAAGGGGAGAGTGAAAATCCATCTCCTTGACGATGATAAGGAACAAGTCTGCCTCATGCACTACAATATCCCAAACAGCCAGCGATTGGCACGTCAATGACAATGGATGGAACGAATTCCGTGACAGAACTGTGCTAACAAAGTGCTCCTACTCAGCTTTCGAAATGGCATACTGTTAGTGCTGGGACGGCATTCGTATCACGGCACATTAAAGCACCGAGATACAGCACACGGGCTACACGGCCGTGACAATGACACTATCAGCTCACCATAGCTACACGCGTGGTTGTGGCGTAGGCTGACATTTACTAATGGGGAAGCTGTTTACATAAAAATTATAAGCAAATATGAAAAATGACTAAACTGCGCAATTTATTTATTTTGATTCCAAAATAGATACACCGGCACAAAACAAAGATATAAGAACTCGATTTTATTATTTTCTATAAACTAGCTCGATAGGGCGATTTTTTCCATAAAGTCAATAATTACTTTGTCATAAAAATATATACACTTATTTTATATATATTTTCTTCAATTTATTGTTACAAATTCATGCAATTGAGGGTTACATTAAATACGATGAGAGCATGTTATTTAAAAAATTACACAAGGCGAAGTTAGGGACGCAACAGCATGAATTTTTGTTTTATAAGTAATATTTTTTTTATAAATAATATTTTTAATCTATGATGGATTGAAAGAAATATATACGACTCGCTCAATAACTATAAATATAGGAAAACGACCATCAAAATGTCTATCAATACTCATATGCTGAACATCTACTGACATCTAACGGTTCTAATTTGTATGAAAGCACAGGTTCCCCATTGCCAAATGTGATCCTGCGTCATTGCTGAGGAGATTCATGAATGGAGCGATGATACGCGTGTCACCATGGTGCTGGTGCTGCGCGATTCGCTTGTCTAGAACGTGCTGGTAACACGTTCTGGCATTTTAGTTAACGAATCCGGTCACAGATGACTACGAATCAGTTGACACTCCTCGGAAGTGGCAATATAGTGCTGGCATGGTGTCGCTACCATCTTGCCGTTTGTTATCTGGGATGCTTTTTAGTGCATTATTCGGAATTTAATTTGAACACATAGCTACTTAATGGCGAATTTGTATGTACATAATTATACATGACTGCATAAAAAGGATATCATATACTTTTATAATCAGTGCGATATAAGAATATAAAACGAAGAACTATCCACTACCATCAGGAGTAAAAACAATGTTTGGTACGGAAAGTTCATTGTAAAATATAATCAAGCAGTTAATATATCAAATCACAGCACACAATAAATCACTGAATGTATAACGATATGAATAGTAAGAAAAACATATTTACCTGTTAGATGTTTATAAATTCAAATTTAAAAGTCCAAGTCACATTTAATATATTATTGTTTAACAAGGTGATTTAATGTTGTTTCAAATAGGCGTGCAGAACTAACTCGTACTTCTGTCAATGTAATTTCATTCGAAAAATACAAAGGATAAGAGGAAATATTCTCCAATATATAACATATATAAATCAACGGATGCATGAGAGAACACTCGACCTCGGTATAATGAGACCGGGGCGTCATCCTGCAGTAATCGTATAACGCATGTTCCGAGGTGGTGTAGAGAGGGAATGTGGAGGGTGAAAAGCATAAAATAACAACAATGTAACTAAAGAGAAAGAGAAAGAAAATATGTGGAAGCATTGCATTTATTAAGAGGAAATCCTAGAAATATCAAACAACAGATTATATACCATACTGTAAGGGTAAGGTACAACGAAATAGACGATATCGTGAGAGAAACTACAAAAATCGAGAAACTTAAAAAGAAAATAATAATTTACATTGAGCGAATCAATATCACTGATCCCGGCAAGCTTAATGGAAAACGCATAACGATGAATCGGTTAGAGTATAAGATAGATGTTGGTCGCGGTTTGAGTGGCCCTGGGAATTCTTTGCCCGCATCAGGGCAGGCAGTAGGATGGTGGAGGGCCTGCCCTCCTGTTGCTTGGATCTATAGAATTCACATTCAATTGTAGAGTAGAAGCAGATAATTATAGTGCTTTTCATAGAAGATTACAGCTTACTTAATTCGAAACGTTGAAATGAGATGAGTCATGGCATTGTATAATGCATTAGTACTCTATTGTCTCGACATGTAGACACTACGAAGGGCAATCCTGTTGCATAGAGCTGTAGAATTTACATTCTTATGAAATTTTAAAGCAGATAAGCATAGAGCTATGCATAAGAGATTACAGCATTCTTACTTTAAAACGATGAAATGGGATGCGCCAGCGCATTGCATGGAGAATTCTAGCTCGATTGCTTTAACAGACAGACACTACGGAGCGCCATGCCGTTGCATGGAATTATATAGTTCACATTCTATTGAAGACCTCTAACAGTTAAGCATAATGTTATGGATATATGATTACAGATTCTTTGCTTTGAAACGTTGAAATGAGATGCGACATTGCGCTGCATGAAGTATTATAAATGTCTTGCTTGGACACGTAGAGATCTGGAAAAGATATTCTGTTGCAAGTAAGTATAGGATTCACATCCTTCTAAGGTCTAGATGCAGACAAATGTAACATATTGCATACAACAATGCAATTTACCATGAATCATTGAAATGACTTGCGACATCGTGTTGAATGAAGCAATAGAACTCTATTGCTTCGAAAAGTAGACATCTAAGGACGCAATCCCCTTGCAAGGAAGTGTAGAAATCGCAGTCTTTTGGCGTGTGTATGCAGACAAGCATAACGAGATGTGTAGAGTATTTTTATCTACTTACATACTTCGAACTGTTGATATCAAATGCGATATCGCGTTTTATATAGCATTATAAATCTATTGCTTCAATACGTGCACATCTAGAAACGCTACCTCCTGGCAAGATATTGTAGGATTTTATACTGTTGACGTTGTAGAAGCAGATAAACGTAACGCGTTTCTTTGAATATTAAATCTCAACACGCGGCATTGAATGAGATGCGACATCGGTCTGAATAAAGTAATAGAACTTTATTGCTTCGACAAGTAGATATCTAAAAACGCTATTCCCCTGTAAGGGAGTGTAGGGTTCACATTCGCTCGAAGTGTAGAAGAGTAGAACGTAACGCGCTGCATTGAATATTACATCTTACATTACACATTGAAATGTGATGCGAGATCGCGATGATTGATGTATTAGAACTCTATTGCTTCGACACATTTACAACCAGAATCGCTATCCTCTTGTCAGGAAGTGTGGAAACCACACTTTTGGGGCGCAGAAGCAGATGAGCATAATGATATATACAATGCATTAAAATCTACATACATACTTCGAACTCTTGATGTGAAATGATATATCGCGTTCCATGAAGCATTAGAACTCCTATGCCTCGATTCGTAGACATCTAGAAACACTGTTCCGTAGCAAGCAAGTGCGGTATTTGCATTATTTTCAAGTGCAGATGAGATATAAATAACGTTAGCGTTGACGTTGCATCTTAACATGAGACATAGATATGAGATGCGATATAGCGCTATATGAAAGTATTAGAAATCTATTGCATAGATATGTAGACTTCAGGAAACGCTATTCCGTAGCAAGGAAGTGTGAGATTTACATTCCTCTGAAGCGTTGCCGAGATATACATAACGCGTTACATACAAATACATCTTGTCATTTTTCACAGAAATCATCTGCGAAATCGCGTTTAACGAAGCATTACAACTCTATTGCTCCGACACGTAGACATCTACAAGCTATATTCCGTAGCAAGAAAGTGTGGGATTTACATTCATTTGAAGTGAATACGATGTATGCATGACACTTCGCAATGAATATTATATCTTATCATGAAAAATAGAAATGAGATGCGATTTCGCGTTTTTAGAAGCAATACAACTCTGTTGCTTCGATACGTAGACATCTGGCAACGCTACTTCCTAGCAAGAAAGTGTCGCAGTTACATTCATTTGGAGTAAATACGAGGAGTACATAACACTTCGCAATGAATATTATGTCTTGTCATGAAACATAGAAATGAGATGCGATATCTCGTTTTAAGAAGCATTAGAACTCTATTGCATCTATACGTAGACATCTGCTAACGCTAGTTCCTTGCAAGGAAGTGTCGCATTTACATTCTTCTGAAGTGAATACAAAGTATTCATAACACTTCGCAATTAATACTATATCTTATCATGGAACATAGAAATGAGATGCGATATCTCGTTTTAAGAAGCATTAGAACACTATTGCTTCGATAGGTAGACATCTGCAAACGCTGTCTCCTAGCAAAGAAGTGTAGCATTTACATTCATTTGAAGTGTATGCGAGGTATACATAACAATTCGCAATGACTATTATATCTTATCATGATACATAGAAATGAGATGCGATATCTCGTTTTAAGAAGCACTAGAACTCCATTGCTTCGATACGTAGACATCTGCTAACGCTATTTCCTGGGAAGGAAGTGTCGCACTTACAGTCATTTGAAGCCTAGGCGAGGAATACATAACACTTCGCAGTGAATATTATACCACATCATGAATCATAGAAATGAGATGCGACATATCGTTTTAAGAGGCATTAGAACACTATTGCTTCGATAGGTAGACATCTGCAACCGCTACTTCCTAGCAAGGAATTGTCGCATTTACATTAATTTAAAGTGTGTGCGATGTATACATAACACTTCGCAATGAATATTATGTCTTATCATGAAACATAGAAGTGAGATGCAATATCTCGTTTTAAGAAGCATTAGCACTCTGTTGCCTCGATACGTAGACATCTGCAAACGCTATTTCCTAGCATGGAAGTGTCGTATTTACATTCCTTTGAAGTGAATACGAGATATTCATGACACACCGCAACTAATATTATATCATATCATGAAGCAAAGGAATGAGATGCGATATCCCGTTTTAAGAAGCATTAGAACTCTATTGCTTCGATGCGTAGACATCTGCAAACGTTATCTCCTAGCAAAGAAGTGTAGCATTTACATTCATTTGAAGTGTATGCGAGGTATACCTAACACTTCGCAGTGACTATTATATCTTATCATGATACATAGAAATGAGATGCGATATCGCGTTTTAAGAAGCATTAGAACTCTATTGCTTCAATACGTAGACATCTGCAGACGCTATTTCCTAGGAACGAAGTGTCGCACTTACATTCATTTGAAGTGTGTGCGAGGTATACATGACACTTCGCAATGAATATTATATCTTATCATGAAACATAGAAATGAGATGTAATATGGCGATTTAAGATGCATTAGAACTCTAATGCCACTATACGTAGACATCTGCAAACGCTATTTCCCAGCAAGGTAGTGTCGCATTTACATTCGTCTGAAGTGTATGCGAGGTATACATGATACTTCGCAATGAATATTATATATTATCATGAAACATAGATATGAGATGCGATATCGCGAATTAGCAAGCTTTAGAAATCTATTGCTTCCATACGTAGACATCTGCAAAAGCTACTTCCTAGCAAGGAAGTGTCGCATTTACATTCTTTTGAAAGGAATACGAGGTATACATGACACTCCACAGTGAATATTACATCTTATCATGAAACATTGATATGAGATGCAATATGGCGATTTAAGAAGCATTAGAACTCTATTGCTTCGATACGTAGACATCTGCAAACGATATTTCCAAGCAAGGAAGTGTCGCATTTACGTTCTTTTGAAGTGAGTACAAGGTGTACATGACACTCCACAATGAATATTATATATTATCATGAAACATAGCAATGAGTAGCGATATCGCGTTTTGAGAAGCATTAGAACTCTAATGCTACGATAAGTAGACATCTGCAAAGGCTATTTCCTAGCAAGGAAGTGTCGCATTTACATTCTTTTGAAGTGAATACGAGGTATTCATAACACTGCACAATGAATATTATATCTTATCATGAAACATAGAAATGAGATGCTATAGCGCGATTTAAGAAGCTTTAGAACTCTGTTGCTTCGATTCGTAGATATCTGCAAACGCTATTTCCTAGCGAGGAACTGTCGCATTCACATTCATTTGAAGTGTTTGCGAGGTATACATGACACTTCGCAATGAATATTATAAATTATCATGAAACATAGATATGTGATGCGTTATCGCGAATTAGCAAGCTTGAGAAATCTATTGCTTCGATGCGTAGACATCTGCAAACGCTATTTCCAAGCAAGGAAGTGTCGCAATTACATTCTTTTGAAGTGAATACGAGGTATACATAACACTGCACAGTTAATATTATATCTTATCATGAAACATACAAATGAGATGCGATATGGCTATTTAAGAAGCACTAGAACCCTATTGCTTCGATACGTAGACATCTGCAAACGCTATTTCCTAGCAAGGAAGTGTCGCATTTACATTCATTTGATGTACAGACGAGATAAACATATCACTGCACAAAGAATATTACATCTTATCATGAAACATAGAAATGAGATGCGATATGACGATTTAAGAAGCATTAGGATTCTATTGCTTCGATACGGAGACATCTGCAAACGCTATTGCCTGGCAAGGAAGTGTCGCATATACATTCATTTGAAGTGTATTCGAGGTATACATGACACTACGCAATGAATATTATACGCTATCATGAAACATAGAAATGAGAAACGATGTCGCGTTTTGAGAAGCATTAGAGAACTAATGCTACGATACGTAGACATCTGCAAACGCTATTTCCTAGCAAGGAAGTGTCGCATTTACATTGAAACACAGTAATGAGATGCGATATCTCGTTTTAAGAAGCATTAGAACACTATTGCTTCGATAGGTAGACATCTGCAAGCGCTATTTCCTTACAAGGAAGTGTGGCATTTACATTAATTTAAAGTGTTTGCGAGGTATACATAACACTTCGCAATGAATATTATATCTTATCATGAAACATAGAAGTGGGATGCGATATCTCGTTTTAAGAAGCATTAGAACTCTATTGCTTCGATACGTAGACACCTCCAAACGCTATTTCCTAGCATGGAAGTGTCGCACTTACATTCTTTTGAAGTGAATAAGAGGTATTCACGACATTTCGCAGTTAATATTATATCAAATCATGAAACAGAGAAATGAGATGCGATATCCCGTTTTAAGAGGCATTAGCACTCTGTTGCTTCGATACGTAGACATCTGCAAACGCTATTTCCTAGCATGGAAGTGTCGTTTTTACATTCCTTTGAAGTGAATACGAGATATTCATGACACACCGCAACTAATATTATATCATATCATGAAGCAAAGAAATGAAATGCGATATCCCGTTTTAAGAAGCATCAGAATTCTATTGCTTCAATACGTAGACATCTGCAGACGCTGTCTCCTAGCAAAGAAGTGTAGCATTTACATTCATTTGAAGTGAGTAAGAGGTGTACATGACACTTCGCAGTGAATATTATATCTTAACATGAAACTTAGAACTGAGATGCGATATCGCGTTATAAGAAACGTTAGAACCCTACTGCTACGAAACGCAGACATCTGGAAACGCTATTTCCTAGAAACGAAGTGTCGCATTTACATTCTTTTGAAGTCAATACGAGGTATACATAACACTGCACAGTGAATATTCTTCCTTATCACGAAACAGAGAAATGAAATGCGATATCACGATTTAAGAAGCATTAGAACTCTATTGCTTCGATACGGAAACATCTGCAAACGCTATTTCATAGCAAGGCAGTGTCGCATTTACATTTCTCTGAAGTGAATAAGAGGTATACATAACACTATACAATGACTATTATATCTTATCATAAAACATAGGAATGCGATGCGATATCGAGATTTAAAACGCATTAGAACTCTATTGCTACGATACGTAGACATTTGCAAACGCTACTTAATAGTAAGGAAGTGTCGCATTTACATTCTTTGGAGTGAATACGAGGTATTCAAGACACTTCGCAATTAATATCATTTCTTACCATGAAACATAGAAATAAGATGCGAAATCGCGTTTTAAGAAGAATCAGAACTATATTGCTACGATACGTAGATATCTGGAGACGCTATTTTCTAGCAAGAAAGTGTCGCGTTTACATTTTTTAGAAGTGAATGCGAGGTATACATGACACATCGCAATGGATTTCATATCTTACCAGGAAAAATAGAAATGAGATGCGATACCGCGTTTGGAGAAGCATTAGAACCCTATTTCTACGAAAAGTAGACATCTGCAAACGCTGTTTCCTAGCAATGACGTGTCGCATTTACATTCATTTGAAGTGTATGCGAGGTATAAGTGACACTTCGCAATGAATATTATATCATATCAAGGAACATAGAAATGATATGCGATATCGCGTTTTAAGAAGCACTAGAACTCTATTGCTTCGATACGGAGACATCTGGAAACGCTATTTAATAGCAAGGAAGTGTGGCATTTACATTCTTTTGAAGTGAATACGAGGTATACATAACACTGCACAACGAATATTATATCTTATCATGAAACATAGAAATGAGATGCAATATCGCGATTTAAGAAGAATTAGAACTCTATTGCTTCGATACGTATACATCTGCAATGGCTACTTCCTAGCAAGGAAGTGTCGCATTTACATTCGTTTGAAGAGATTACTCGGTATACATGACACTCCGCAATGAATATTATATCTTATCATAAAACATAGAAATGAGGTGCGATATCTCGATTTAAGAAGCATCAGAACTCTATTGCTTCGATACGTATACATCTGGTAACGTAATATACTAGAAAGGAAGTGTCGCTCTTACAATCATTTGCAGCGTAGACGAGGAAAACATAACCTTCCACAATGAATATTATATCTTATCATGAAACATAGAAATGAGATGCGGTATCGCGTTTGAAGATGCATTAGAACCCTATTGCTACGATACGTAGACATCTGCAGACGCTATTTCCTAGCAAGGGAGTGTCGCATTTACATTCTTTTGAAGTGAATACGAGATATACATGACAGTTCGCAATGAATATTATATGTTATCATGAAACATAGGAATGAGTTGCGATATCGCGTTTTGAGAAGCATTAGAACACCATTGCTTCGATACGTAGACATCTGCAAGCGCTACTTCCTAGCTAGGAAAGTGCCGCTTTTACATTCTTCTGAAGTGAATACGAGATATACATGACACTTCGCAATGAATATTGTATCTTATCATGAAACATAGAAGTGAGATGCGATATGGCGTTTTAAGAAGCATTTGAACTCCATTGCTACGATACGTAGACATCTGCAAACGCTATTCCGTAGCATGGAAGTTTAGCAGTTACATTCTTTTGAAGTGAATACGAGGTATACATAATACTCCATAATGAATATTATATCTTATCATGAAACATAGATGTGAGATGCGATATCGCGTTTTAAGAAGCATTAGAACTCTATTGCTACGATACGTAGACATCTGCAAACGCTATTTCCTAGCATGGAAGTGTCGCATTTACATTCTTTTGCAGTTAATACGAGGTATACATGACATTTGGCAATGAATATTATGTCTTACCTCGAAACATAGAAGTCAGATGCTATATCGCGAATTAAGAAGCACTAGAACTCTATTGCTACGATGCGTAGACATCTGCAAACGTTGTTTCCAAGCAAGGAAGTGTCACATTCACATTATTGTGAAGAGAAATCGACGTATACAGGACACTTCGGAATGAATATTATATCTTATCTCGAAACATAGAAGTGAGATGCGATATCGCGTTTTAAGAAGCATTAGATCTCTATTGCTACGATACGTAGACATCTGCAAACGCTATTTCCTAGCATGGAAGTGCCGCATTTACATTCTTTTGAAGATAATACGAGGTATACATAACACATCGCAATGAATATTATATCTTATCATGAAACATAGAAGTGAGATGCGATATGGCGTTTTAAGAAGCATTAGAACTCTATTGCTACGATACGTTGACATCTGCAAACGCTATTTCCTAGCATGGAAGTTTCGCATTTACATTCTTTTGAAGTGAATACGAGATATACATGACACTTCGCAATGAATATTATATGTTATCATGAAACATAGGAATGAGTTGCGATATCGCGTTTAAAGAAGCATTAGAACTGTATTGCATCGATACGCAGACATCCAGAAACTCTATTACGTCGCAAGGAAGAGTGGGATTTACATTCTTTCGACGTGCAGACGAGATATACATAACGAGTTGCTTTGAATACTACATCTTATCATGATACAGAGAAATGAGATGCGATATCGCGTTTTATGGAGAATTAGAACACTATTGCTTCGATATGTAGTGTGACGTGGTGACGTCACAAGGCTTGATCACCCCCCCCCCCCTGCTTCAGTTAGACTAGCTCGCAGATCACCACCCATGCGAGAAGCGCGACACGGACAATCGCGATAGCTATACTTGCGAGGAGCGTGAAATACGCGATGGTAGAATCTCCCCCCCCCCCCCCCCCCGTTCTTTTCTCTCTCACCGTTCTACGGATTAGACTGGCGGGCTGATTGAAGAAGCGTCCCAGAAGACACTCCTTCGGCGGATTAAAATACCATAGGTTCGCGGAAGGGCTGTGCGCCGAGGTAGTGTGACGGGCTCGACGGTGGAGGAGTCGGGAAGTGAGCAGGAAGATACCCTGAAGCCCGAGGGATACTCCTCCCTGCAACGATACGACCGCTGCCATAGCCCATGGAGTCGAACAGGATGGACTCCGGGTCTGAGAAGGGCCTCCACCCCTGCCCTGAGCCCATGAAGAGGAAAATGCAAGATGCGCAGCGGAACTGCAGGTAAGCCGTGGAAAGCGCGGCGCGCGACACGCGCCGCAGTTCAAATAATCCAGAGGACCCCCTCTAGACACACCAGAGGGGGCGATCAGGGAAGATCACCGAAATCCACCGATCGATGCCCCGAACAATACCGAAGCATATAGCCCTACCCAACCAAGGAGCCCTAAGGAGGATCTAAGGGGATGCGAAGACCCCCAGCAAACCTATATAACGAGCTAGCCAGCATGAAGACAGCCTCTACTTCTTAGCGATTTCTTAGCGACTACTTAGAGACGACTTAGCGAAGACTTAGCGAAGACTTAGCGAGCAACCTAGCAAATGATTGTGCGGAGCGATTTGGAGGAGAGAGAGGGAGAAAGAGAGAGAAGGACAGAGCGAGATCCAGAATTGTTGGAAGCGAGAGCGTGAGTCCTTATACGCTAAAGCCATTTTTCGCTGCCGCATTTCTGATATCACGTATTGTATTTTGTATCGTATAACGGGTGGTGATCCCCGATCATTCGCGACGTGTCGTATAACATTTAGTAGTCCCGCGTCGAGGCAATATAGAAAGAAGCCGTGAGTTTAGTATCCCGCGACCCTAATTTGCGCACTCGGCTAGAAGTAGTCGAGCGAAGGAGTATTTCGAAACTTCGAGGGTTATCTTGCACCGGGTTTCCCCGGGTTGCGTGGTCTACTAGTTTTGTTACTTCTTGAGTAGCTGGCGCCCAAAGAGTCCCAGCCTCGCAGCTTCGAAATACTCGCTGGGTAGGAAATACTTTGTATTGTACTTGGCGTTGGCGAATCCGCGGACGGTCGCATCGCGCGGATACTTTGTACCCCGGATTAAACTCCTGCATACCCCTTTATCATTGGTTCTATATACCCCCTTTCTTGCGGCTTGTAAAGGGAAAACACGTCACAGTAGACATCGAAGGACGCTATTCCGTTCCAAAGATGTGTGGGATTTACATTCTTTTGAAGTGTTGACGAGATATACATTACGCCTTGGTATATATTATTATATTGGCATAGCATCTTATCATGAAACATAGGAATGTGGTGCGATGTTACCTTTTATGAAGAGTAACAACTCTATAGCTTCGATACGTAGACATCTAGAAACGCTATTCCGTCGGGAGGAAGTGTGGGGTTTACAGCCTCATCAAGTATTGACAAGATATAAATAACGCACAGCGTTGGACATTTCATCAAATCATGAGACATAGAAACGAGATGCTATAACGCGTTTTATGAAGCATTAGAACTCCATTGCTGCGATACTTAGACATCTAGAAACGCTATTCCGTCGCAAGTATGTGTGTGATTAACATTCCCTTGAAGTATTGGCGAGATATACGTTACGGGTTGCATTGATTTACATCCTATCATGACAAACAACTACATTGCTACGGAATAGTGTTTCTAGAGCCCTACGTATGGAATCAGTAGGGCTCCAATGCTTCTTAAAACGCGATAATGCATCTCATTTCTATACTTCATGATAAGATATAATATTCACCGCGAAGTGCTATGTATACCTCGTCAACACTTCAATAGAATGTAAACGTCCCACGACCTTGCTAGGAAATAACGTTTCTAGATGTCTACGTATCGAAGCAATAGATTTGTAATGATTCTTAAGACGCGATATCGCATCTCACTTCTATGATTCACGATAAGAAATAATATTCATTGCGACGTGTCATGTATACCTCGTATTAACTGCAAAAGAATGTAAATGCGACACTTCCATGCTAGGAAATAGCGTTTGCAGATGCTTACGTATCGTAGCAATAGAGTTCTAATGCTTCTTAAAACGCGATATCGCATCTCACATCTATGTTTCATGATAAGATATAATATTCATTATGGAGTGTTATGTATACCTCGTATTCACTTCAAAAGAATGTAAATGCGAAACTTCAATGCTGGGAAATAGCGTTTGCAAATATCTACGTATCGTAGCAATAGAGATCTAATGCTTCTCAAAACGCGATAACGCATCTCATTCCAATGTTTCATGATAAGATATAATTCTCATTGCGAAGTGTCATGTATATCTCGTATTCACTTCAAAAGAATGTAAATGCGACTCACCTTGCTAGGAAATAGCGTTTGCAGATGTCTACGTATCGCAGCAATAGAGTTCTAGTGCTTCTCAAAACGCGATATCGCATCTCACTTCTATGTTTCATGATAAGATATAATATTCATTGCGAAGCGTCATGTATACCTCGTACTCACATCACAAGAATGTAAAAGCGGCACTTCCTTCCGAGGAAGTAGCGCTTGCAGATATCTACATATCGAAGCAATAGTGTTCTAATGCTTCTCAAAACGCGATATCGCAACTCATTCCTATGTTTCATGATAAGCTATAATATTGATTCCGATGTGTCATGTATATCTCGTATTCACTTCGAAAGAATGTAAATGCTAAACTTCCATGCTAGGGAATAGCGTTTGCAGATGTCTACGTATCGTAGCAATAAAGTTCTAATGCTTCTCAAAACGCGATGTCGAAACTCATTCCTATGTTTCGTGATAAGATGTAATATTCATTGCGAAGTGTCACGTATACCGCGTATTCACTTCAAAAGAATGTAAATGCGACACTTCCTTGGTAGGAAATAGCGTTTGCAGATGTCTACGTATCGTAGCAATAGAGTTCTAGTGCTTCTTAGAACGCGATATCGCTACTTATTTCTATGTTTCATGATAAGGTGAAATATTCATTGTGGAGTGTTATGTATACCTCGTATTCACTTCAAAAGAATGTAAATGCGACACTTCCTTGCTATTTAATAGCGTTTGCAGATGTCTGCCTATCGTAGCAAAAGTTTTCTAATGCTTCTTAAATCGCGTTATCGCATCTCATTCCTATGTTTCGTGATAAGATGTAATATTCATTGCGAAGTGTCACGTATACCGCGTATTCACTTCAAAGGAATGTAAATGCGACACTTCCTTGGTAGGAAATAGCGTTTGCAGATGTCTACGTATGGTAGCAATAGAGTTCTAGTGCTTCGTAAAACGCGATATCGCTACTTATTTCTATGTTTCACGATAAGGTGAAATATTCATTGTGCAGTGTTATGTATACCTCGTATTCACTTCAAAAGAATGTAAATGCGACACTTCCATGGTAGGAAATAGCGTTTGCAGATGTCTACGTACCGTAGCAATAAAGTTCTAATTCTTCTTGGAACGCGATATCGCTACCTATTTCTATGTTTTATGATAAGGTAAAATATTCATTGTGGAGTGTTATGTATACCTCGTATTCACTTCAAAAGAATGTAAATGCGACACTTCCTTGCTATTAAATAGCGTTTGCAGATGTCTGCGTATCGTAGCAAAAGTTTTCTAATGCTTCTTAAATCGCGTTATCGCATCTCATTCCTATGTTTCGTGATAAGATGTAATATTCATTGCGAAGTGTCACGTATACCGCGTATTCACTTCAAAAGAATGTAAATGCGACACTTCCTTGGTAGGAAATAGCGTTTGCAGATGTCTACGTATCGTAGCAATAGAGTTCTAGTGCTTCTTAGAACGCGATATCGCTACTTATTTCTATGTTTCATGATAAGGTGAAATATTCATTGTGGAGTGTTATGTATACCTCGTATTCACTTCAAAAGAATGTAAATGCGACACTTCCTTGCTATTTAATAGCGTTTGCAGATGTCTGCGTATCGTAGCAAAAGTTTTCTAATGCTTCTTAAATCGCGTTATCGCATCTCATTCCTATGTTTCGTGATAAGATGTAATATTCATTGCGAAGTGTCACGTATACCGCGTATTCACTTCAAAAGAATGTAAATGCGACACTTCCTTGGTAGGAAATAGCGTTTGCAGATGTTTACGTATGGTAGCAATAGAGTTCTAGTGCTTCGTAAAACGCGATATCGCTACTTATTTCTATGTTTCACGATAAGGTGAAATATTCATTGTGGAGTGTTATGTATACCTCGTATTCACTTCAAAAGAATGTAAATGCAACACTTCCATGGTAGGAAATAGCGTTTGCAGATGTCTACGTACCGTAGAAATAAAGTTCTAATTCATCTTGGAACGCGATATCGCTACATATTTCTATGTTTTATGATAAGGTAAAATATTCATTGTGGAGTGCTATGTATACCTCGTATTCACTTCAAATGAATGTAAATGCGACGCTTCCTGGCTAGGAAATAGCGTTTGCAGATGTCTCCGTATTGAAGCAATAGAGTTCTAATGCTTCTTAAATAGGGATATCGCATCTCATTTCTATGTTTCATGATAAGATATAATATTCATTGCGAAGTGTCATGTATACCTTGTATTCAATTCACAAGAATGTAAATGCGACACTTCCTTGCTAGGAAATAGCGTTTGGAGATGTCCCCGTATCGAAGCAATAGAGATCTAATGCTTCTTAAATAGGGATATCGCATTTCATTTCTATGTTTCATGATAAGATATAATATTCATTGTGCAGTGTCATGTATACCTCGCATTCACTTCAAAAGAATGTAAATGCGACTCTTCCTTGCTAGGAAATAGCTTTTGCAGATGTCTACGTATCGTAGCAATAGAGTTCTAGTGCTTCTTAGAACGCAATATCGCTACTTATTTCTATGTTTCATGATAAGGTGAAATATTCATAGTGGAGTGCTATGTATACCTCGTATTCACTTCAAATGAATGTAAATGCGACGCTTCCTTGCTAGGAAACAGCGTTTGCAGATGTCTCCGTATTGAAGCAATAGAGTTCTAATGCTTCTTAAATAGGGATATCGCATCTCATTTCTATGTTTCATGATAATATGTAATATTCATTGCGAAGTGCCACGTATACCTCGTATTCACTTCAAAAGAATGTAAATGCGACACTTCCTTGCTATTAAATAGCGTTTGCAGATGTCTGCGTATCGTAGCAAAAGTTTTCTAATGCTTCTTAAATCGCGTTATCGCATCTCATTCCTATGTTTCGTGATAAGATGTAATATTCATTGCGAAGTGTCACGTATACCGCGTATTCACTTCAAAAGAATGTAAATGCGACACTTCCTTGGTAGGAAATAGCGTTTGCAGATGTCTACGTATCGTAGCAATAGAGTTCTAGTGCTTCTTAGAACGCGATATCGCTACTTATTTCTATGTTTCATGATAAGGTGAAATATTCATTGTGGTGTGTTATGTATACCTCGTATTCACTTCAAGAGAATGTAAATGCGACACTTCCTTGCTATTAAATAGCGTTTGCAGATATCTGCGTATCGTAGCAAAAGTTTTCTAATGCTTCTTAAATCGCGTTATCGCATCTCATTCCTATGTTTCATGGTAAGATATAATATGATTTGCGAAGTGTTATGTATTCCTCGTCTACACTTCAAATGAATGTAAATGCGACACTTCCTTGCAAGGAAATAGCGTTTGCAGATGTCCACGTATCGTAGCAATAGACATCTAATGCTTCTTAAAACGCGATATCGCATCTCATTTCTATGTTTCATGGTAAGATATAATATGATTTGCGAAGTGTCATGTATTCCTCGTCTACCCTTCAAATGAATGTGAATGCGATACTTCCTCGCTAGGAAATAGCGTTTGCAGATGTCTACGTATCGTAGCAATAGCTTTCTAATGCTTCTTAAAACGCGATATCGCATCTCATTTCTATGTTTCATGGTAAGATGTAATATGATTTGCAAAGTGCTATGTATTCCTCGTCTACACTTCAAATGAATGTAAATGCGACACTTCCTTGCAAGGAAATAGCGTTTTCAGATGTCTACGTATCGAAGCAATAGTGTTCAAATGCTTCTTAAAACGAGATATTGCATCTCATATTTATGTTTCATGATAAGATATAATATTCATTGCGAAGTGTTATGCATTCCTCGTCTACGCTTCAAATGAATGTGAATGCGATACTTCCTCGCTATGAAATAGCGTTTGCAGATGTCTACGTATCGTAGCAATAGCTTTCTAATGCTTCTTAAAACGCTATATCGCATCTCATTTCTATGTTCCATGGTAAGATATAATATGATTTGCGAAGTGTCATGTATTCCTCGTCTACACTTCAAATGAATGTAAATGCGACACTTCCTTGCTAGGAAGTAGCAAGGAAGTAGGTATCGTAGCAATAGAGTTCTAATGCTTCTTAAAACGAGATATTGCATCTCATATCTATGTTTCATGATAAGATATAATATTCATTGCGAAGTGTTATGCATTCCTCGTCTACACTTCAAATGAATGTGAATGCGATACTTCCTCGCTAGGAAATAGCGTTTGCAGATGTCTACGTATCGTAGCAATAGCTTTCTAATGCTTCTTAAAACGCGATATCGCATCTCATATCTATGTTTCATGGTAAGATATAATATGATTTGCGAAGTGTTATGTATTCCTCGTCCACACTTCAAATGAATGTGAATGCGACACGTCCTCGCTAGGAAATAGCGTTTGCAGATGTCTACGTATCGTAGCAATAGATTTCTAATGCTTCTTAAAACGCGATATCGCATCTCATTTCTATGTTTCATGGTAAGATATAATATGATTTGCGAAGTGTCATATATTCCTCGTCTACACTTCAAATGAATGTAAATGCGACACTTCCTTCCAAAGAAATAGCGTTTGCAGATGTCTACGTATCGTAGCAATAGATGTCTAACGCTTCTTAAAACGCGATATCGCATCTCATTTCTATGTTTCATGGTAAGATATAATATGATTTGCGAAGTGTCATATATTCCTCGTCTACACTTCAAATGAAAGTAAATGCGACACTTCCTTGCTAGGAAATAGCGTCTGCAGATGTCTACGTATCGTAGCAATAGAGTTGTAATGCTTCTTAAAACGCGATATGGCATCTCATTTCTATGTTTCATGGTAAGATGTAATATGATTTGCGAAGTGTTATGTATTCCTCGTCTACACTTCAAATGAATGTAAGTGCGACACTTCCTTGCAAGGAAATAACGTTTGCAGATGTCCACGTATCGAAGCATAGAGTTCAAATGCTTCTTAAAACGAGATATTGCATCTCTTATCTATGTTTCATGATAAGATATAATATTCATTGCGAAGTGTTATGCATTCCTCGTCTACACTTCAAATGAATGTAAATGCGACACTTCCTTGCAAAGAAATAGCGTTTGCAGATGTCTACGTATCGTAGCAATAGGTTTCTAATGCCTCTTAAAACGCGATATCGCATCTGATTTCTATGTTTCATGGTAAGATATAATATGATTTGCGAAGTTTCATGTATTCCTCGTCTACACTTCAAATTAATGTAAATGCGACACTTCCTTGCAAGGAAATAACGTTTGGACATGTCCCCGTATCGAAGCAATAGAGATCTAATGCTTCTTAAATAGGGATATCGCATTTCATTTCTATGTTTCATGATAAGATATAATATTCATTGTGCAGTGTCATGTATACCTCGCATTCACTTCAAAAGAATGTAAATGCGACTCTTCCTTGCTAGGAAATAGCTTTTGCAGATGTCTACGTATCGTAGCAATAGAGTTCTAGTGCTTCTTAGAACGCAATATCGCTACTTATTTCTATGTTTCATGATAAGGTGAAATATTCATAGTGGAGTGCTATGTATACCTCGTATTCACTTCAAATGAATGTAAATGCGACGCTTCCTTGCTAGGAAACAGCGTTTGCAGATGTCTCCGTATTGAAGCAATAGAGTTCTAATGCTTCTTAAATAGGGATATCGCATCTCATTTCTATGTTTCATGATAATATGTAATATTCATTGCGAAGTGCCACGTATACCTCGTATTCACTTCAAAAGAATGTAAATGCGACACTTCCTTGCTATTAAATAGCGTTTGCAGATGTCTGCGTATCGTAGCAAAAGTTTTCTAATGCTTCTTAAATCGCGTTATCGCATCTCATTCCTATGTTTCGTGATAAGATGTAATATTCATTGCGAAGTGTCACGTATACCGCGTATTCACTTCAAAAGAATGTAAATGCGACACTTCCTTGGTAGGAAATAGCGTTTGCACATGTCTACGTATCGTAGCAATAGAGTTCTAGTGCTTCTTAGAACGCGATATCGCTACTTATTTCTATGTTTCATGATAAGGTGAAATATTCATTGTGGTGTGTTATGTATACCTCGTATTCACTTCAAAAGAATGTAAATGCGACACTTCCTTGCTATTAAATAGCGTTTGCAGATATCTGCGTATCGTAGCAAAAGTTTTCTAATGCTTCTTAAATCGCGTTATCGCATCTCATTCCTATGTTTCGTGATAAGATGTAATATTCATTGCGAAGTGTCACGTATACCGCGTATACACTTCAAAAGAATGTAAATGCGACACTTCGTTGCTAGGAAATAGTGTTTCCAAATGACCACGTATCGTAAGAATAGAGTTCTAATACTTATTAAATCGAGATGTCGCATTACATTTCTATGTTTCATGATAAGATATAATATCCATTGCGAAGTGTCATTTTCACCTCGTATTCACTTCAAAGGAATGTAAATGCGACATTTCCTTGCTAGGACATAGCGTTTGCAGTTGTCTACGTATCGTAGCAATAGAGTACTAAGGCTGCTTAAATCGCCATATCGCATCTCATTTCTATGTTTCGTGTTAAGATATAATGTTCATTGCGAAGTGTCATGTATACCTCGTATTCACTTCAAAAGAATGTAAATGCGACACTTCCTTCCTAGGAAATAGCGTTTCCAGATGACCACGTATCGTAAGAATAGAGTTCTAATACTTCTTAAAACGAGATGTCGCATCTCATTTCTATGTTTCATGATAAGATATAATATCCATGGCGAAGTGTCTTGCGTACCTCGTATTCACTTCAATGGAATGTAAATGCGACACTTCCATGCTAGGAAATAGCGTTTGCAGATGTCTACGTATCGTAGCAATAGATAGGTAATGCTTCTTAAAACGCGATATCGCATCTCATTTCTGTTTCATGGTAAGATATAATATGATTTGCGAAGTGTCATGTATTCCTCGTCTACACTTCAAATGAATGTAAATGCGACACTTCCTTGCAAGGAAATAGCGTTTGCAGATGTCTACTTATCGAAGCAATAGAGTTCAAATGCTTCTTAAAACGAGATATTGCATCTCATATCTGTGTTTCATGATAAGATATAATATTCATTGCGAAGTGTCATGTTTTCCTCGTCTACCCTTCAAATGAATGTTAATGCGATTCTTCCTCGCTAGGAAATAGCGTTTGCAGATGTCTACGTATCGTAGCAATAGCTTTCTAATGCTTCTTAAAACGCGATATCGCATCTCATTCCTATGTTTCGTGGTAAGATATAATATGATTTGCGAAGTGTTATGTATTCCTCGTCTACACTTCAAATGAATGTAAATGCGACACTTCCTTGGAAGGAAATAGCGTTTGCAGATGTCCACGTATCGTAGCAATAGACATCTAATGCTTCTTAAAACGCGATATCGCATCTCATTTCTATGTTTCATGGTAAGATATAATATGATTTGCGAAGTGTCATGTATTCCTCGTCTACACTTCAAATGAATGTAAATGCGACACTTCCTAGCAAGGAAATAGCGTTTGCAGATGTCTACGTATCATAGCAATAGATTTCTAATGCTTCTTAAAACGCGATATCGCATCTCATTTCTATGTTTCATGGTAAGATATAATATGATTTGCGAAGTGTCATGTATTCCTCGTCTACCCTTCAAATGAATGTGAATGCGATACTTCCTCGCTAGGAAATAGCGTTTGCAGATGTCTACGTATCGTAGCAATAGCTTTCTAATGCTTCTTAAAACGCGATATCGCATCTCATTTCTATGTTTCATGGTAAGATGTAATATGATTTGCAAAGTGCTATGTATTCCTCGTCTACACTTCAAATGAATGTAAATGCGACACTTTCTTGGAAGGAAATAGCGTTTTCAGATGTCTACGTATCGAAGCAATAGAGTTCAAATGCTTCTTAAAACGAGATATTGCATCTCATATTTATGTTTCATGATAAGATATAATATTCATTGCGAAGTGTTATGCATTCCTCGTCTACGATTCAAATGAAAGTAAATGCGACACTACCTTGCATGGAAATAACGATTGCAGATGTCTACGTATCGTAGCAATAGAGTTCATATGATTCTTAAAACGCGATATCGCATTTCATTTCTATGTTTCATGGTAAGATATAGCATGATTTGCGAAGTGTTATGTATTCCTCGTCTACGCTTCAAATGAATGTGAATGCGATACTTCCTCGCTAGGAAATAGCGTTTGCAGATGTCTACGTATCGTAGCAATAGCTTTCTAATGCTTCTTAAAACGCTATATCGCATCTCATTTCTATGTTCCATGGTAAGATATAATATGATTTGCGAAGTGTCATGTATTCCTCGTCTACACTTCAAATGAATGTAAATGCGACACTTCCTAGCTAGGAAGTAGCAAGGAAGTAGGTATCGTAGCAATAGAATTCTAATGCTTCTTAAAACGAGATATTGCATCTCATATCTATGTTTCATGATAAGATATAATATTCATTGCGAAGTGTTATGCATTCCTCGTCTACACTTCAAATGAATGTGAATGCGATACTTCCTCGCTAGGAAATAGCGTTTGCAGATGTCTACGTATCGTAGCAATAGCTTTCTAATGCTTCTTAAAACGCGATATCGCATCTCATATCTATGTTTCATGGTAAGATATAATATGATTTGCGAAGTGTTATGTATTCCTCGTCCACACTTCAAATGAATGTGAATGCGACACTTCCTCGCTAGGAAATAGCGTTTGCAGATGTCTACGTATCGTAGCAATAGATTTCTAATGCTTCTTAAAACGCGATATCGCATCTCATTTCTATGTTTCATGGTAAGATATAATATGATTTGCGAAGTGTCATATATTCCTCGTCTACACTTCAAATGAATGTAAATGCGACACTTCCTAGCAAGGAAATAGCGTTTGCAGATGTCTACGTATCATAGCAATAGATTTCTAATGCTTCTTAAAACGCGATATCGCATCTCATTTCTATGTTTCATGGTAAGATATAATATGATTTGCGAAGTGTCATGTATTCCTCGTCTACCCTTCAAATGAATGTGAATGCGATACTTCCTCGCTAGGAAATAGCGTTTGCAGATGTCTACGTATCGTAGCAATAGCTTTCTAATGCTTCTTAAAACGCGATATCGCATCTCATTTCTATGTTTCATGGTAAGATGTAATATGATTTGCAAAGTGCTATGTATTCCTCGTCTACACTTCAAATGAATGTAAATGCGACACTTCCTTGCAAGGAAATAGCGTTTTCAGATGTCTACATATCGAAGCAATAGAGTTCAAATGCTTCTTAAAACGAGATATTGCATCTCATATTTATGTTTCATGATAAGATATAATATTCATTGCGAAGTGTTATGCATTCCTCGTCTACGATTCAAATGAAAGTAAATGCGACACTTCTTTGCGTGGAAATAACGATTGCAGATGTCTACGTATCGTAGCAATAGAGTTCATGTGATTCTTAAAACGCGATATCGCATTTCATTTCTATGTTTCATGGTAAGATATAACATGATTTGCGAAGTGTTATGTATTCCTCGTCTACGCTTCAAATGAATGTGAATGCGATACTTCCTCGCTAGGAAATAGCGTTTGCAGATGTCTACGTATCGTAGCAATAGCTTTCTAATGCTTCTTAAAACGCTATATCGCATCTCATTTCTATGCTCCATGGTAAGATATAATATGATTTGCGAAGTGTCATGTATTCCTCGTCTACACTTCAAATGAATGTAAATGCGACACTTCCTAGCTAGGAAGTAGCAAGGAAGTAGGTATCGTAGCAATAGAGTTCTAATGCTTCTTAAAACGAGATATTGCATCTCATATCTATGTTTCATGATAAGATATAATATTCATTGCGAAGTGTTATGCATTCCTCGTCTACACTTCAAATGAATGTGAATGCGATACTTCCTCGCTAGGAAATAGCGTTTGCAGATGTCTACGTATCGTAGCAATAGCTTTCTAATGCTTCTTAAAACGCGATATCGCATCTCATATCTATGTTTCCTGGTAAGATATAATATGATTTGCGAAGTGTTATGTATTCCTCGTCCACACTTCAAATGAATGTGAATGCGACACTTCCTCGCTAGGAAATAGCGTTTGCAGATGTCTAAGTATCGTAGCAATAGATTTCTAATGCTTCTTAAAACGCGATATCGCATCTCATTTCTATGTTTCATGGTAAGATATAATATGATTTGCGAAGTGTCATATATTCCTCGTCTACACTTCAAATGAATGTAAATGCGACACTTCCTTCCAAAGAAATAGCGTTTGCAGATGTCTACGTATCGTAGCAATAGGTGTCTAACGCTTCTTAAAACGCGATATCGCATCTCATTTCTATGTTTCATGGTAAGATATAATATGATTTGCGAAGTGTCATATATTCCTCGTCTACACTTGAAATGAATGTAAATGCGACACTTCCTTGCAAGGAAATAGCGTTTGCAGATGTCTACTTATCGTAGGGATGGAGTTCTAATGCTTCTTAAAACGTGATATCGCATCTCATATCTATGTTTCAAGATAAGATATAATATTCATTGCGAAGTGTTATGCATTCCTCGTCTACACTTCAAATGAATGTAAATGCGACACTTCCTTCCAAAGAAATAGCGTTTGCAGATGTCTACGTATAGTAGCAATAGATGTCTAATGCTTCTTAAAACGCGATATCGCATCTCATTTCTATGTTTTATGGTAAGATATAATATGACTTGCGAAGTGTCATATACTCCTCGTCTACACTTCAAATGAAAGTAAATGCGACACTTCCTTGCTAGGAAATAGCGTCTGCAGATGTCTACGTATCGTTGCAATAGAGTTGTAATGCTTCTTAAAACGCGATATCGCATCTCATTTCTATGTTTCATGGTAAGATGTAATATGATTTGCGAAGTGTTATGTATTCCTCGTCTACACTTCAAATGAATGTAAATGCGACACTTCCTTGCAAGGAAATAACGTTTGCAGATGTCTACGTATCGAAGCATAGTGTTCAAATGCTTCTTAAAACGAGATATTGCATCTCATATCTATGTTTCATGATAAGATATAATATTCATTGCGAAGTGTTATGCATTCCTCGTCTACACTTCAAATGAATGTAAATGCGACACTTCCTTGCAAAGAAATAGCGTTTGCAGATGTCTACGTATCGTAGCAATAGGTTTCTAATGCCTCTTAAAACGCGATATCGCATCTGATTTCTATGTTTCATGGTAAGATATAATATGATTTGCGAAGTTTCATGTATTCCTCGTCTACACTTCAAATTAATGTAAATGCGACACTTCCTTGCAAGGAAATAGCGTTTGCAGATGTCTACGTATCGTAGCAATAGCTTTCTAATGCTTCTTAAAACGCGATATCACATCTAATTTCTATGTATCATGGTAAGATATAATATGATTTGCGAAGTGCTACGTATTCCTCGTCTACACTTCATATGAATGTGAATGCGACGCTTCCTCGCTAGGAAATAGCGATTGCAGATGTCTACGTATCGTAGCAATAGAGTTCATATGATTCTTAAAACGCGATATCGCATCTCATTTCTATGTTTCATGGTAAGATATAACATGATTTGCGAAGTGTCATGTATTCCACGTCTACACTTCAAATGAATGTGAATGCGATACTTCCTCGCTAGGAAATAGCGTTTGCAGATGTCTACGTATCGTAGCAATTGCTTTCTAATGCTTCTTAAAACGCGATATCGCATCTCATTTCTATGTTTCATGGTAAGATATAATATTATTTGCGAAGTGTCATGTATTCCTCGTCTACACTTCAAATGAATGTGAATGCGATACTTCCTCGCTAGGAAATAGCGTTTGCAGATGTCTACGTATCGTAGCAATAACTTTCTAATTCTTCTTAAAACGCGATATCGCATCTCATTTCTATGTTCCATGGTGAGATATAATATGATTTGCGAAGTGTCATGTATTCCTCGTCTACACTTCAAATGAATGTAAATGCGACACTTCCTTGCTAGGAAGTAGCGTCTGCAGATGTCTAGGTATCGTAGCAATAGTGTTCTAATGCTTCTTAAAACGCGATATTGCACCTCATATCTGTGTTTCATGATAAGATATAATATTCATTGCGAAGTGCTATGCATTCCTCGTCTACGATTCAAATGAAAGTAAATGCGACACTTCCTTGCAAGGAAATAAAGATTGCAGATGTCTACGTATCGTAGCAATAACTTTCTAATGCTTCTTAAAACGCGATATCGCATCTCATTTCTATGTTTCATGGTAAGATATAATATGATTTGCGAAGTGTCATGTATTCCTCGTCTACACTTCAAATGAATGTAAATGCGACACTTCCTTCCAAAGAAATAGCGTTTGCAGATGTCTACGTATAGTAGCAATAGATGTCTAATGCTTCTTAAAACGCGATATCGCATCTCATTTCTATGTTTCATGGTAAGATATAATATGACTTGCGAAGTGTCATATATTCCTCGTCTACACTTCAAATGAAAGTAAATGCGACACTTCCTTGCTAGGAAATAGCGTCTGCAGATGTCTACCTATCGTAGCAATAGTGTTCTAATGCTTCTTAAAGCGCGATATCGCATCTCATTTCTATGTTTCATGGTAAGATATAATATGATTAGCGAAGTGTTATGTATTCCTCGTCTACACTTCAAATGAATGAAAATGCGACACTTCCTTGCCAGGAAATAGCGTTTGCAGATGTCTACGTATCGTAGCAATAGCTTTCTAATGCTTCTTAAAACGCGATATCGCATCTAATTTCTATGTTTCATGGTAAGATATAATATGATTTGCGAAGTGCTACGTATTCCTCGTCTACACTTCAAATGAATGTGAATGCGGCACTTCCTCGCTAGGAAATAGCGATTGCAGATGTCTACGTATCGTAGCAATAGAGTTCATATGATTCTTAAAACGCGATATCGCATCTCATTTCTATGTTTCATGGTAAGATATAACATGATTTGCGAAGTGTCATGTACTCCTCGTCTACACTTCAAATGAATGTGAGTGCGATACTTCCTCGCTAGGAAATAGCGTTTGCAGATGTCTACGTATCGTAGCAATAGCTTTCTAATGATTCTTAAAACGCGATATCGCATCTCATTTCTATGTTTCATGGTAAGATATAATATGATTTGCGAAGTGTTATGTATTCCTCGTCTACACTTCAAATGAATGTGAATGCGACATTTCCTTGCCAGGAAATAGCGTTTGCAAATGTCTACCTATCGTAGCAATAGTGTTCTAATGCTTCTTAAAACGCGATATCGCATCTCATTTCTATGTTTCATGGTAAGATGTAATATGATTCGCGAAGTGTTATGTATTCCTCGTCTACACTTCAAATGAATGTAAATGCGACAATTCCTTGCAAGGAAATAGCGTTTGCAGATGTCTACGTATCGAAGCATAGAGTTCAAATACTTCTTAAAACGAAATATTGTATCTCATATATATGTTTCATGATAAGATATAATATTCATTGCGAAGTGTTATGCATTCCTCGTCTACGATTCAAATGAAAGTAAATGCGACACTTCCTTGCATGGAAATAACGATTGCAGATGTCTACGTATCGTAGCAATAGAGTTCATATGATTCTTAAAACGCGATATCGCATTTCATTTCTATGTTTCATGGTAAGATATAACATGATTTGCGAAGTGTTATGTATTCCTCGTCTACGCTTCAAATGAATGTGAATGCGATACTTCCTCGCTAGGAAATAGCGTTTGCAGATGTCTACGTATCGTAGCAATAGCTTTCTAATGCTTCTTAAAACGCTATATCGCATCTCATTTCTATGTTCCATGGTAAGATATAATATGATTTGCGAAGTGTCATGTATTCCTCGTCTACACTTCAAATGAATGTAAATGCGACACTTCCTAGCTAGGAAGTAGCAAGGAAGTAGGTATCGTAGCAATAGAGTTCTAATGCTTCTTAAAACGAGATATTGCATCTCATATCTATGTTTCATGATAAGATATAATATTCATTGCGAAGTGTTATGCATTCCTCGTCTACACTTCAAATGAATGTAAATGCGACACTTCCTTGCAAAGAAATAGCGTTTGCAGATGTCTACGTATCGTAGCAATAGGTTTCTAATGCCTCTTAAAACGCGATATCGCATCTGATTTCTATGTTTCATGGTAAGATATAATATGATTTGCGAAGTTTCATGTATTCCTCGTCTACACTTCAAATTAATGTAAATGCGACACTTCCTTGCAAGGAAATAGCGTTTGCAGATGTCTACGTATCGTAGCAATAGCTTTCTAATGCTTCTTAAAACGCGATATCACATCTAATTTCTATGTATCATGGTAAGATATAATATGATTTGCGAAGTGCTACGTATTCCTCGTCTACACTTCATATGAATGTGAATGCGACGCTTCCTCGCTAGGAAATAGCGATTGCAGATGTCTACGTATCGTAGCAATAGAGTTCATATGATTCTTAAAACGCGATATCGCATCTCATTTCTATGTTTCATGGTAAGATATAACATGATTTGCGAAGTGTCATGTATTCCACGTCTACACTTCAAATGAATGTGAATGCGATACTTCCTCGCTAGGAAATAGCGTTTGCAGATGTCTACGTATCGTAGCAATTGCTTTCTAATGCTTCTTAAAACGCGATATCGCATCTCATTTCTATGTTTCATGGTAAGATATAATATTATTTGCGAAGTGTCATGTATTCCTCGTCTACACTTCAAATGAATGTGAATGCGATACTTCCTCGCTAGGAAATAGCGTTTGCAGATGTCTACGTATCGTAGCAATAACTTTCTAATTCTTCTTAAAACGCGATATCGCATCTCATTTCTATGTTCCATGGTGAGATATAATATGATTTGCGAAGTGTCATGTATTCCTCGTCTACACTTCAAATGAATGTAAATGCGACACTTCCTTGCTAGGAAGTAGCGTCTGCAGATGTCTAGGTATCGTAGCAATAGTGTTCTAATGCTTCTTAAAACGCGATATTGCACCTCATATCTGTGTTTCATGATAAGATATAATATTCATTGCGAAGTGCTATGCATTCCTCGTCTACGATTCAAATGAAAGTAAATGCGACACTTCCTTGCAAGGAAATAAAGATTGCAGATGTCTACGTATCGTAGCAATAACTTTCTAATGCTTCTTAAAACGCGATATCGCATCTCATTTCTATGTTTCATGGTAAGATATAATATGATTTGCGAAGTGTCATGTATTCCTCGTCTACACTTCAAATGAATGTAAATGCGACACTTCCTTCCAAAGAAATAGCGTTTGCAGATGTCTACGTATAGTAGCAATAGATGTCTAATGCTTCTTAAAACGCGATATCGCATCTCATTTCTATGTTTCATGGTAAGATATAATATGACTTGCGAAGTGTCATATATTCCTCGTCTACACTTCAAATGAAAGTAAATGCGACACTTCCTTGCTAGGAAATAGCGTCTGCAGATGTCTACCTATCGTAGCAATAGTGTTCTAATGCTTCTTAAAGCGCGATATCGCATCTCATTTCTATGTTTCATGGTAAGATATAATATGATTAGCGAAGTGTTATGTATTCCTCGTCTACACTTCAAATGAATGAAAATGCGACACTTCCTTGCCAGGAAATAGCGTTTGCAGATGTCTACGTATCGTAGCAATAGCTTTCTAATGCTTCTTAAAACGCGATATCGCATCTAATTTCTATGTTTCATGGTAAGATATAATATGATTTGCGAAGTGCTACGTATTCCTCGTCTACACTTCAAATGAATGTGAATGCGGCACTTCCTCGCTAGGAAATAGCGATTGCAGATGTCTACGTATCGTAGCAATAGAGTTCATATGATTCTTAAAACGCGATATCGCATCTCATTTCTATGTTTCATGGTAAGATATAACATGATTTGCGAAGTGTCATGTACTCCTCGTCTACACTTCAAATGAATGTGAGTGCGATACTTCCTCGCTAGGAAATAGCGTTTGCAGATGTCTACGTATCGTAGCAATAGCTTTCTAATGATTCTTAAAACGCGATATCGCATCTCATTTCTATGTTTCATGGTAAGATATAATATGATTTGCGAAGTGTTATGTATTCCTCGTCTACACTTCAAATGAATGTGAATGCGACATTTCCTTGCCAGGAAATAGCGTTTGCAAATGTCTACCTATCGTAGCAATAGTGTTCTAATGCTTCTTAAAACGCGATATCGCATCTCATTTCTATGTTTCATGGTAAGATGTAATATGATTCGCGAAGTGTTATGTATTCCTCGTCTACACTTCAAATGAATGTAAATGCGACAATTCCTTGCAAGGAAATAGCGTTTGCAGATGTCTACGTATCGAAGCATAGAGTTCAAATACTTCTTAAAACGAAATATTGTATCTCATATATATGTTTCATGATAAGATATAATATTCATTGCGAAGTGTTATGCATTCCTCGTCTACGATTCAAATGAAAGTAAATGCGACACTTCCTTGCATGGAAATAACGATTGCAGATGTCTACGTATCGTAGCAATAGAGTTCATATGATTCTTAAAACGCGATATCGCATTTCATTTCTATGTTTCATGGTAAGATATAACATGATTTGCGAAGTGTTATGTATTCCTCGTCTACGCTTCAAATGAATGTGAATGCGATACTTCCTCGCTAGGAAATAGCGTTTGCAGATGTCTACGTATCGTAGCAATAGCTTTCTAATGCTTCTTAAAACGCTATATCGCATCTCATTTCTATGTTCCATGGTAAGATATAATATGATTTGCGAAGTGTCATGTATTCCTCGTCTACACTTCAAATGAATGTAAATGCGACACTTCCTAGCTAGGAAGTAGCAAGGAAGTAGGTATCGTAGCAATAGAGTTCTAATGCTTCTTAAAACGAGATATTGCATCTCATATCTATGTTTCATGATAAGATATAATATTCATTGCGAAGTGTTATGCATTCCTCGTCTACACTTCAAATGAATGTGAATGCGATACTTCCTCGCTAGGAAATAGCGTTTGCAGATGTCTACGTATCGTAGCAATAGAGTTCATATGATTCTTAAAACGCGATATCGCATCTCATTTCTATGTTTCATGGTAAGATATAACATGATTTGCGAAGTGTCATGTATTCCACGTCTACACTTCAAATGAATGTGAATGCGATACTTCCTCGCTAGGAAATAGCGTTTGCAGATGTCTACGTATCGTAGCAATTGCTTTCTAATGCTTCTTAAAACGCAATATCGCATCTCATTTCTATGTTTCATGGTAAGATATAATATTATTTGCGAAGTGTCATGTATTCCTCGTCTACACTTCAAATGAATGTGAATGCGATACTTCCTCGCTAGGAAATAGCGTTTGCAGATGTCTACGTATCGTAGCAATAACTTTCTAATTCTTCTTAAAACGCGATATCGCATCTCATTTCTATGTTTCATGGTAAGATATAATATGATTTGCGAAGTGTTATGTATTCCTCGTCTACACTTCAAATGAATGTAAATGCGACACTTCCTTCCAAAGAAATAGCGTTTGCAGATGTCTACGTATAGTAGCAATAGATGTCTAATGCTTCTTAAAACGCGATATCGCATCTCATTTCTATGTTTCATGGTAAGATATAATATGACTTGCGAAGTGTCATATATTCCTCGTCTACACTTCAAATGAAAGTAAATGCGACACTTCCTTGCTAGGAAATAGCGTCTGCAGATGTCTACCTATCGTAGCAATAGTGTTCTAATGCTTCTTAAAGCGCGATATCGCATCTCATTTCTATGTTTCATGGTAAGATATAATATGATTAGCGAAGTGTTATGTATTCCTCGTCTACACTTCAAATGAATGAAAATGCGACACTTCCTCGCTAGGAAATAGCGTTTGCAGATGTCTACGTATCGTAGCAATAGGTTTCTAATGCTTCTTAAAACGCGATATCGCATCTCATTTCTATGTTTCATGGTAAGATATAATATGATTTGCGAAGTTTCATGTATTCCTCGTCTACACTTCAAATGAATGTAAATGCGACACTTCCTTGCAAGGAAATAGCGTTTGCAGATGTCTACGTATCGCAGCAATAGCTTTCTAATGCTTCTTAAAACGCGATATCGCATCTAATTTCTATGTTTCATGATAAGATATAATATGATTTGCGAAGTGCTACGTATTCCTCGTCTACACTTCAAATGAATGTGAATGCGACACTTCCTCGCTAGGAAATAGCGATTGCAGATGTCTACGTATCGTAGCAATAGAGTTCATATGATTCTTAAAACGCGATATCGCATCTCATTTCTATGTCTCATGGTAAGATATAACATGATTTGCGAAGTGTCATGTATTCCTCGTCTACACTTCAAATGAATGTGGATGCGACACTTCCTTGCTAGGAAATAGCGTCTGCAGATGTCTAGGTATCGTAGCAATAGAGTTGTAATGCTTCTTAAAACGCGATATCGCATCTCATTTCTATGTTTCATGGTAAGATGTAATATGATTTGCGAAGTGTTATGTATTCCTCGTCTACACTTCAAATGAATGTAAATGCGACACTTCCTTGCAAGGAAATAGCGTTTGCAGATGTCTACGTATCGAAGCATAGAGTTCAAATGCTTCTTAAAACGAGATATTGTATCTCATATCTATGTTTCATGATAAGATATAATATTGATTGCGAAGTGTTATGCATTCCTCGTCTACACTTCAAATGAATGTGAATGCGACACTTCCTTGCAAAGAAATAGCTTTTGCAGGTGTCTACGTATCGTTGCAATAGGTTTCTAATGCTTCTTAAAACGCGATATCGCATCTCATTTCTATGTTTCATGGTAAGATATAATATGATTTGCGAAGTTTCATGTATTCCTCGTCTACACTTCAAATGAATGTAAATGCGACACTTCCTTGCAAGGAAATAGCGTTTGCAGATGTCTACGTATCGCAGCAATAGCTTTCTAATGCATCTTAAAACGCGATATCGCATCTAATTTCTATGTTTCATGGTAAGATATAATATGATTTGCGAAGTGCTACGTATTCCTCGTCTACACTTCAAATGAATGTGAATGCGACACTTCCTCGCTAGGAAATAGCGATTGCAGACGTCTACGTATCGTAGCAATAGAGTTCATATGATTCTTAAAACGCGATATCGCATTTCATTTCTATGTTTCATGGTAAGATATAACAGGATTTGCGAAGTGTTATGTATTCCTCGTCTACGCTTCAAATGAATGTGAATGCGATACTTCCTCGCTAGGAAATAGCGTTTGCAGATGTCTACGTATCGTAGCAATAGCTTTCTAATGCTTCTTAAAACGCTATATCGCATCTCATTTCTATGTTTCATGGTAAGATATAATATTATTTGCGAAGTGTCATGTATTCCTCGTCTACACTTCAAATGAATGTGAATGCGATACTTCCTCGCTAGGAAATAGCGTTTGCAGATGTCTACGTATCGTAGCAATAGCTTTCTAATGATTCTTAAAACGCGATATCGCATCTCATTTCTATGTTTCATGGTAAGATATAATATGATTTGCGAAGTGTTATGTATTCCTCGTCTACACTTCAAATGAATGTGAATGCGATACTTAATCGCTAGGAAATAGCGTTTGCAGATGTCTACGTATCGTAGCATTAGCTTTCTAATGCTTCTTAAAACGCGATATCGCATCTCATATCTATATTTCATGGTAAGATATAATATGATTTGCGAAGTGTTATGTATTCCTCGTCCACACTTCAAATGAATGTGACTGCGATACTTCCTCGCTAGGAAAGAGCGTTTGCAGATGTCTACGTATCGTAGCAATAGGTTTCTAATGCTACTTAAAACGCGATATCGCATCTCATTTCTATGTTTCATGGTAAGATATAATATGATTTGCGAAGTTTCATGTATTCCTCGTCTACACTTCAAATGAATGTAAATGCGACACTTCCTTGCAAGGAAATAGCGTTTGCAGATGTCTACGTATCGTAGCAATAGCTTTCTAATGCTTCTTAAAACGCGATATCGCATCTAATTTCTATGTTTCATGGTAAGATATAATATGATTTGCGAAGTGCTACGTATTCCTCGTCTACACTTCAAATGAATGTGAATGCGACACTTCCTCGCTAGGAAATAGCGATTGCAGATGTCTAGGTATCGTAGCAATAGAGTTCATATGATTCTTAAAACGCGATATCGCATCTCATTTCTATGTTTCATGGTAAGATATAACATGATTTGCGAAGTGTCATGTACTCCTCGTCTACACTTCAAATGAATGTGAATGCGATACTTCCTCGCTAGGAAATAGCGTTTGCAGATGTCTACGTATCGTAGCAATAGCTTTCTAATGCTTCTTAAAACGCGATATCGCATCTCATTTCTATGTTTCATGGTAAGATATAATATGATTTGCGAAGTGTTATGTATTCCCTCGTCTACACTTCAAATGTTTGTAAATGCGACATTTCCTTGCCAGGAAATAGCGTTTGCAAATGTCTACCTATCGTAGCAATGGTGTTCTAATGCTTCTTAAAACGCGATATCGCATCTCATTTCTATGTTTTATGGTAAGATATGATATGATTTGCGAAGTGTTATGTATTCCTCGTCTACACTTCAAATGAATGTGAATGCGATACTTCCTCGCTAGGAAATAGCGTTTGCAGATGTCTACGTATCGTAGTATTAGCTTTCTAATGCTTCTTAAAACGCGATATCGCATCTCATATCTATGTTTCATGGTAAGATATAATATGATTTGCGAAGTGTTATGTATTCCTCGTCCACACTTCAAATGAATGTGAATGCGACACTTCCTTGCCAGGACATAGCGTTTGCAGATGTCTACGTATCGTAGCAATAGAGTTCATATGATTCTTAAAACGCGATATCGCATCTCATTTCTATGTTTCATGGTAAGATATAACATCATTTGCGAAATGTTATGTATTCCTCGTCTACAATTCAAATGAATGTAAATGCGACTCCTTCCTCGCTAGGAAATAGCGTTTGCAGATGTCTACGTATCGTAGCAATAGCTTTCTAATGCTTCTTAAAACGCGATATCGCATCTCATTTCTATGTTTCATGGTAAGATATAATATGATTTGCGAAGTGTTATGTATTCCTCGTCTACACTTCAAATGAATGTAAATGCGATACTTCCTAGCTAGGAAATAGCGTTTGCAGATGTCTACGTGTCGTAGCAATAGCTTTCTAATGCTTCTTAAAACGCGATATCGCATCTCATTCCTATGTTCCATGGTAAGATATAATAGGATTTGCGAAGTGTCATGTATTCCTCGTCTACACTTCAAATGAATGTAAATGCGACACTTCCTTGCTAGGAAATAGCGTCTGCAGATATCTAGGTATCGTAGCAATAGAGTTCTAATGCTTCTTAAAACGCGATATCGCATCTCATTTCTATGTTTCATGGCAAGACGTAATATGATTTGCGAAGTGTTGAGTATTCCTACTCTACACTTCAAATGAATGTAAATGCGACACTTCCTTGCTAGGAAATAGCGTCTGCAGATGTCTAGGTATCGTAGCCATAGTGTTCTAATGCTACTTAAAACGCGATATCGCATCTCATTTCTATGTTTCATGGTAAGATATAATATGATTTGCGAAGTGTCATGTATTCCTCGTCTACACTTCAAATGAATGTAAATGCAACACTTCCTTGCAAGGAAATAGCGTTTGCAGATGTATACGTATCGTAGCAATAGATTTCTAACGCTTCTTAAAACGCGATATCGCATCTCATTTCTCTGTTTCATGGTAAGATATAATATGATTTGCGAAGTGTCATGTATTCCTCGTCTACACTTCAAATGAATGTGAATGCGATACTTCCTTGCTAGGAAATAGCGTTTGCAGATGTCTACGTATCGTAGCAATAGCTTTCTAATGCTTCTTAAAACGCGATATCGCATCTCATTTGTATGTTTCATGGTGAGATATAATATGATTTGCGAAGTGTTATGTATTCCTCCTCTACACTTCTAATGAATGTAAATGCGACACCTCCTTGCAAGGAAATAGCGTCTGCAGTTGTCTACCTATCGTAGCAATAGTGTTGTAATGCTTCTTAAAACGAGATATCGCATCTCATTTCTATGTTTCATGGTAAGATATAATATGATTTGCGAAGTGTTATGTATTCCTCGTCTACACTTCAAATGAATGTGAATGCGATACTTCCTCGCTAGGAAATAGCGTTTGCAGATGTCTACGTATCGTAGCAATAGAGTTCATATGATT
Source organism: Xylocopa sonorina (assembly GCF_050948175.1). Lineage (NCBI taxonomy): Eukaryota > Metazoa > Arthropoda > Insecta > Hymenoptera > Apidae > Xylocopa > Xylocopa sonorina. Next base: position 94,636 of record NW_027490561.1, read on the forward strand.
CTTAAAACGCGATATCGTATCTCATTTCTATGCTTCATGGTAAGATATAACATGATTTGCGAAGTGTTATGTATTCCTCGTCTACACTTCAAATGAATGTGAATGCGATACTTCCTCGCTAGGTAATAGCGTTTGCTGATGTCTACGTATCGTAGCAATAGAGTTCAAATGCTTCTTAAAACGAGATATTGCATCTCATATCTATGTTTCATGATAAGATATAATATTCATTGCGAAGTGTTATGTATTCCTCGTCTACACTTCAAATGAATGTGAATGCGATACTTCCTCGCTAGGAAATAGCGTTTGCAGATGTCTACGTATCGTAGCAATAGCTTTCTAATGCTTCTTAAAACGCGATATCGCATCTCATTTCTATGTTTCATGGTAAGATATAATATGATTTGCGAAGTGTCATGTATTCCTCGTCTACACTTCAAATGAATGTAAATGCGACACTTCCTTGCAAGGAAATAGCGTTTGCAGATGTATACGTATCGTAGCAATAGATTTCTAACGCTTCTTAAAACGCGATATCGCATCTCATTTCTCTGTTTCATGGTAAGATATAATATGATTTGCGAAGTGTCATGTATTCCTCGTCTACACTTCAAATGAATGTGAATGCGATACTTCCTTGCTAGGAAATAGCGTTTGCAGATGTCTACGTATCGTAGCAATAGCTTTCTAATGCTTCTTAAAACGCGATATCGCATCTCATTTGTATGTTTCATGGTAAGATATAATATGATTTGCGAAGTGTTATGTATTCCTCCTCTACACTTCTAATGAATGTAAATGCGACACCTCCTTGCAAGGAAATAGCGTCTGCAGTTGTCTACCTATCGTAGCAATAGTGTTGTAATGCTTCTTAAAACGAGATATCGCATCTCATTTCTATGTTTCATGGTAAGATATAATATGATTTGCGAAGTGTTATGTATTCCTCGTCTACACTTCAAATGAATGTGAATGCGATACTTCCTCGCTAGGAAATAGCGTTTGCAGATGTCTACGTATCGTAGCAATAGCTTTCTAATGCTTCTTAAAACGCGATATCGCATCTCATTTCTATGTTTCATGGTAAGATATAATATGATTTGCGAAGTGTCATGTATTCCTCGTCTACACTTCAAATGAATGTAAATGCGACACTTCCTTGCTAGGAAATAGCGTCTGCAGATATCTAGGTATCGTAGCAATAGAGTTCTAATGCTTCTTAAAACGCGATATCGCATCTCATTTCTATGTTTCATGGCAAGACGTAATATGATTTGCGAAGTGTTGAGTATTCCTACTCTACACTTCAAATGAATGTAAATGCGACACTTCCTTGCTAGGAAATAGCGTCTGCAGATGTCTAGGTATCGTAGCGATAGTGTTCTAATGCTACTTAAAACGCGATATCGCATCTCATTTCTATGTTTCATGGTAAGATATAATATGATTTGCGAAGTGTCATGTATTCCTCGTCTACACTTCAAATGAATGTAAATGCAACACTTCCTTGCAAGGAAATAGCGTTTGCAGATGTATACGTATCGCAGCAATAGATTTCTAACGCTTCTTAAAACGCGATATCGCATATCATTTCTCTGTTTCATGGTAGGATATAATATGATTTGCGAAGTGTCATGTATTCCTCGTCTACACTTCAAATGAATGTGAATGCGATACTTCCTTGCTAGGAATTAGCGTTTGCAGATGTCTACGTATCGTAGCAATAGCTTTCTAATGCTTCTTAAAACGCGATATCGCATCTCATTTGTATGTTTCATGGTAAGATATAATATGATTTGCGAAGTGTTATGTATTCCTCCTCTACACTTCTAATGAATGTAAATGCGACACCTCCTTGCAAGGAAATAGCGTCTGCAGTTGTCTACCTATCGTAGCAATAGTGTTGTAATGCTTCTTAAAACGAGATATCGCATCTCATTTCTATGTTTCATGGTAAGATATAATATGATTTGCGAAGTGTTATGTATTCCTCGTCTACACTTCAAATGAATGTGAATGCGATACTTCCTCGCTAGGAAATAGCGTTTGCAGATGTCTACGTATCGTAGCAATAGCTTTCTAATGCTTCTTAAAACGCGATATCGCATCTCATTTCTATGCTTCATGGTAACATGTAATATGATTTGCGAAGTGTTATGTATTCCTCCTCTACACTTCAAATGAATGTAAATGCGATATTTCCTTTCCAGGTAATAGCGTTTGCAAATGTCTACCTATCGTAGCAATAGTGTTCTAATGCTTCTTAAAACGCGATAGCGCATCTCATTTCTATGTTTCATGGTAAGATGTAATATGATTTGCGAAGTGTTATGTATTCCTCCTCTACAATTCAAATGAATGTAAATGCGACACTTCCTTGCTAGGAAATAGCGTCTGCAGATGTCTACCTATCGTAGCAATAGTGTTGTAATGCTTCTTAAAACGAGATATCGCATCTCATTTCTATGTTTCATGGTAAGATATAATATGATTTGCGAAGTGTTATGTATTCCTCGTCTACACTTCAAATGAATGTGAATGCGATACTTCCTCGCTAGGAAATAGCGTTTGCAGATGTCTACGTATCGTAGCAATAGAGTTCATATGATTCTTAAAACGCGATATCGCATCTCATTTCTATGCTTCATGGTAAGATATAACATGATTTGCGAAGTGTTATGTATTCCTCGTCTACACATCAAATGAATGTGAATGCGATACTTCCTCGCTAGGTAATAGCGTTTGCTGATGTCTATGTATCGTAGCAATAGAGTTCAAATGCTTCTTAAAACGAGATATTGCATCTCATATCTATGTTTCATGATAAGATATAATATTCATTGCGAAGTGTTATGTATTCCTCGTCTACACTTCAAATGAATGTGAATGCGATACTTCCTCGCTAGGAAATAGCGTTTGCAGATGTCTACGTATCGTAGCAATAGCTTTCTAATGCTTCTTAAAACGCGATATCGCATCTCATTTCTATGTTTCATGGTAAGATATAATATGATTTGCGAAGTGTCATGTATTCCTCGTCTACACTTCAAATGAATGTAAATGCGACACTTCCTTGCTAGGAAATAGCGTCTGCAGATATCTAGGTATCGTAGCAATAGAGTTCTAATGCTTCTTAAAATGCGATATCGCATCTCATTTCTATGTTTCATGGTAAGGCGTAATATGATTTGCGAAGTGTTAAGTATTCCTACTCTACACTTAAAATGAATGTAAATGCGACACTTCCTTGCTAGGAAATAGCGTCTGCAGATGTCTAGGTATCGTAGCAATAGTGTTCTAATGCTTCTTAAAACGCGATAGCGCATCTCATTTCTATGTTTCATGGTAAGATGTAATATGATTTGCGAAGTGTTATGTATTCCTCCTCTACAATTCAAATGAATGTAAATGCGACACTTCCTTGCTAGGAAATAGCGTCTGCAGATGTCTACCTATCGTAGCAATAGTGTTGTAATGCTTCTTAAAACGAGATATCGCATCTCATTTCTATGTTTCATGGTAAGATATAATATGATTTGCGAAGTGTTATGTATTCCTCGTCTACACTTCAAATGAATGTGAATGCGATACTTCCTCGCTAGGTAATAGCGTTTGCTGATGTCTACGTATCGTAGCAATAGAGTTCAAATGCTTCTTAAAACGAGATATTGCATCTCATATCTATGTTTCATGATAAGATATAATATTCATTGCGAAGTGTTATGTATTCCTCGTCTACACTTCAAATGAATGTGAATGCGATACTTCCTCGCTAGGAAATAGCGTTTGCTGATGTCTACGTATCGTAGCAATAGCTTTCTAATGCTTCTTAAAACGCGATATCGCATCTCATTTCTATGTTTCATGGTAAGATATAATATTCATTGCGAAGTGTCATGTATTCCTCGTCTACACTTCAAATGAATGTAAATGCGACACTTCCTTGCTAGGAAATAGCGTCTGCAGATATCTAGGTATCGTAGCAATAGAGTTCTAATGCTTCTTAAAATGCGATATCGCATCTCATTTCTATGTTTCATGGTAAGGCGTAATATGATTTGCGAAGTGTTAAGTATTCCTACTCTACACTTAAAATGAATGTAAATGCGACACTTCCTTGCTAGGAAATAGCGTCTGCAGATGTCTAGGTATCGTAGCAATAGAGTTCTAATGCTTCTTAAAACGCGATATCGCCTCACATTTCTATGTTTCATGGTAAGATGTAATATGATTTGCGAAGTGTTATGTATTCCTCCTCTACACTTCAAATGAATGTAAATGCGATATTTCCTTGCCAGGTAACAGCGTTTGCAAATGTCTACCTATCGTAGCAATAGTGCTCTAATGCTTCTTAAAACGCGATATCGCATCTCATTTCTATGTTTCATGGTAAGATATAACATGATTTGCGAAGTGTTATGTATTCCTCGTCTACACATCAAATGAATGTGAATGCGATACTTCGCCGCTAGGAAATAGCGTTTGCAGATGTCTACGTATCGTAGCACTAGCTTTCTAATGCTTCTTAAAACGCGATACCGCATCTCATATCTATGTTTCATGGTAAGATATAATATGATTTGCGAAGTGTTATGTGTTCCTCGTCTACACTTCAAATGAACGTGAATGCGACACTTCCTCGCTAGGAAGTAGCGTTTGCAGATGTCTACGTATCGTAGCAATAGATTTCTAATGCTTCTTAAAACGCGATATCGCATCTCATTTCTATGTTTCATGGTAAGATATAACATGATTTGCGAAGTGTTATGTATTCCTCGTCTACACTTCAAATGAATGTGAATGCGATACTTCCTCGCTAGGAAATAGCGTTTGCAGATGTCTACGTATCGTAGCAATAGCTTTCTAGTGCTTCTTAAAACGCGATATCGCATCTCATTTCTATGTTTCATGGTGAGATATAATATGATTTGCGAAGTGTTATGTATTCCTCCTCTACACTTCTAATGAATGGGAATGCGACACTTCCTCGCTAGGAAATGGCGTTTGCAGATGTCTACGTATCGTAGCAATAGATTTCTAATGCTTCTTAAAACGCGATATCGCATCTCATTTCTATGTTTCATGGCAAGACGTAATATGATTTGCGAAGTGTTGAGTATTCCTACTCTACACTTCAAATGAATGTAAATGCGACACTTCCTTGCTAGGAAATAGCGTCTGCAGATGTCTAGGTATCGTAGCGATAGTGTTCTAATGCTACTTAAAACGCGATATCGCATCTCATTTCTATGTTTCATGGTAAGATATAATATGATTTGCGAAGTGTCATGTATTCCTCGTCTACACTTCAAATGAATGCAAATGCAACACTTCCTTGCAAGGAAATAGCGTTTGCAGATGTATACGTATCGTAGCAATAGATTTCTAACGCTTCTTAAAACGCGATATCGCATCTCATTTCTCTGTTTCATGGTAAGATATAATATGATTTGCGAAGTGTCATGTATTCCTCGTCTACACTTCAAATGAATGTGAATGCGATACTTCCTTGCTAGGAAATAGCGTTTGCAGATGTCTACGTATCGTAGCAATAGCTTTCTAATGCTTCTTAAAACGCGATATCGCATCTCATTTGTATGTTTCATGGTAAGATATAATATGATTTGCGAAGGGTTATGTATTCCTCCTCTACACTTCTAATGAATGTAAATGCGACACCTCCTTGCAAGGAAATAGCGTCTGCAGTTGTCTACCTATCGTAGCAATAGTGTTGTAATGCTTCTTAAAACGAGATATCGCATCTCATTTCTATGTTTCATGGTAAGATATAATATGATTTGCGAAGTGTTATGTATTCCTCGTCTACACTTCAAATGAATGTGAATGCGATACTTCCTCGCTAGGAAATAGCGTTTGCAGATGTCTACGTATCGTAGCAATAGCTTTCTAATGCTTCTTAAAACGCGATATCGCATCTCATTTCTATGTTTCATGGTAAGACGTAATATGATTTGCGAAGTGTTATGTATTCCTCCTCTACACTTCAAATGAATGTAAATGCGACATTTCCTTGCCAGGTAATAGCGTTTGCAAATGTCTACCTATCGTAGCAATAGTGTTCTAATGCTTCTTAAAACGCGATAGCGCATCTCATTTCTATGTTTCATGGTAAGATGTAATATGATTTGCGAAGTGTTATGTATTCCTCCTCTACAATTCAAATGAATGTAAATGCGACACTTCCTTGCTAGGAAATAGCGTCTGCAGATGTCTAGGTATCGTAGCAATAGAGTTCTAATGCTTCTTAAAACGAGATATCGCATCTCATTTCTCTGTTTCATGGTAAGATATAATATGATTTGCGAAGTGTCATGTATTCCTCTTCTACACTTCAAATGAATGTAAATGCGACACTTCCTTGCAAGGAAATAGCGTTTGCATATGTCTACGTATCGAAGCAATAGAGTTCAAATGCTTCTTAAAACGAGATATTGCATCTCATATCTATGTTTCATGATAAGATATAATATTCATTGCGAAGTGTTATGCATTCCTCGTATGCGATTCAAATGAATGTAAATGCGACACTTCCTTGCTAGGAAATAGCGTTTGCAGTTGTCTACGTATCGTAGCAATAGAGTACTAATGCTTCTTAAAACGCGATATCGCATCTCATTTCTATGTTTCATGGCAAGACGTAATATGATTTGCGAAGTGTTGAGTATTCCTACTCTACACTTCAAATGAATGTAAATGCGACACTTCCTTGCTAGGAAATAGCGTTTGCAGTTGTCTACGTATCGTAGCAATAGAGTTCTAATGCTTCTTAAAACGCGATATCGCATCTCATTTGTATGTTCCATGGTAAGATATAATATGATTTGCGAAGTGTTATGTATTCCTCCTCTACACTTCTAATGAATGTAAATGCGACACCTCCTTGCAAGGAAATAGCGTTTGCAGTTGTCTACCTATCGTAGCAATAGTGTTGTAATGCTTCTTAAAACGAGATATCGCATCTCATTTCTATGTTTCATGGTAAGATATAATATGATTTGCGAAGTGTTATGTATTCCTCGTCCACACTTCAAATGAATGTACATGCGACACTTCCTTGCAAGGAAATAGCGTTTGCTGATGTCTACGTATCGTAGCAATAAAGTTCAAATGCTTCTTAAAACGAGATATTGCATCTCATATATATGTTTCATGATAAGATATAATATTCATTGCGAAGTGTTATGCATTCCTCGTATGCGATTCAAATGAATGTAAATGCGACACTTCCTTGCAAGGAAATAGCGTCTGCAGATGTCTAGGTATCGTAGCGAAAGTGATCTAATGCTTCTTAAAACGCGATATCGCATCTCATTTCTATGTTTCATGGTAAGATATATTATGATTTGCGAAGTGTTATGTATTCCTCGTCTACACTTCAAGTGAATGTGAATGCGACACTTCCTCGCTAGGAAATAGCGTCTGCAGATATCTAGGTATCGTAGCGATAGTGTTCTAATGCTTCTTAAAACGCGATATCGCATCTCATTTCTATGTTTCATGGTAAGATGTAATATGATTTGCGAAGTGTTATGTATTCCTCCTCTACACTTCAAATGAATGTAAATGCGACACTTCCTTGCTAGGAAATAGCGTCTGCAGATATCTAGGTATCGTAGCAATAGAGTTCTAATGCTACTTAAAACGCGATATCGCATCTCATTTCTATGTTTCATGGTAAGATACAATATGATTTGCGAAGTGTCATGTATTCCTCGTCTACACTTCAAATGAATGTAAATGCAACACTTCCTTGCAAGGAAATAGCGTTTGCAGATGTTTACCTATCGTAGCAATAGAGTTCTAATGCTTCTTAAAACGCGATATCGCATCTCATTTCTATGTTTCATGGTAAGATATAATATGATTTGCGAAGTGTTATGTATTCCTGGTCTACACTTCAAATGAATGTAAATGCGACACTTCCTTGCAAGGAAACAGCATTCGCAGATGTCTAGGTATCGTAGCAATAGAGTTCATATGATTCTTAGAACGCGATATCGCATCTCATTTCTATGTTTCATGGTAAGATATAACATGATTTGCGAAGTGTTATGTATTCCTCGTCTACACTTCAAATGAATGTGAATGCGATACTTCCTCGCTAGGAAATAGCGTTTGCAGATGTCTACGTATCGTAGCCATAGCTTTCTAATGCTTCTTAAAACGCGATATCGCATCTCATTTCTATGTTTCATGGTAAGATATAGTATGATTTGCGAAGTGTTATGTATTCCTCGTCTACACTTCAAATGAATGTGAATGCGACACTTCCACGCTAGGAAATAGCGTTTGTAAATGTATTCGTATCGTAGCAATAGATTTCTAATGCTTCTTAAAACGCGATATCGCATCTCATTTCTCTGTTTCATGGTAAGATATAATATGATTTGCGAAGTGTTATGTATTCCTCGTCTACACTTCAAATGAATGTAAATGCGACACTTCCTTGCAAGGAAACAGCATTCGCAGATGTCTAGGTATCGTAGCAATAGAGTTCATATGATTCTTAGAACGCGATATCGCATCTCATTTCTATGTTTCATGGTAAGATGTAATATGATTTGCGAAGTGTTATGTATTCCTCCTCTACACTTCAAATGAATGTAAATGCGACACTTCCTTGCTAGGAAATAGCGTCTGCAGATATCTAGGTATCGTAGCAATAGAGTTCTAATGCTACTTAAAACGCGATATCGCATCTCATTTCTATGTTTCATGGTAAGATACAATATGATTTGCGAAGTGTCATGTATTCCTCGTCTACACTTCAAATGAATGTAAATGCAACACTTCCTTGCAAGGAAATAGCGTTTGCAGATGTTTACCTATCGTAGCAATAGAGTTCTAATGCTTCTTAAAACGCGATATCGCATCTCATTTCTATGTTTCATGGTAAGATATAATATGATTTGCGAAGTGTTATGTATTCCTGGTCTACACTTCAAATGAATGTAAATGCGACACTTCCTTGCAAGGAAACAGCATTCGCAGATGTCTAGGTATCGTAGCAATAGAGTTCATATGATTCTTAGAACGCGATATCGCATCTCATTTCTATGTTTCATGGTAAGATATAACATGATTTGCGAAGTGTTATGTATTCCTCGTCTACACTTCAAATGAATGTGAATGCGATACTTCCTCGCTAGGAAATAGCGTTTGCAGATGTCTACGTATCGTAGCCATAGCTTTCTAATGCTTCTTAAAACGCGATATCGCATCTCATTTCTATGTTTCATGGTAAGATATAGTATGATTTGCGAAGTGTTATGTATTCCTCGTCTACACTTCAAATGAATGTGAATGCGACACTTCCACGCTAGGAAATAGCGTTTGTAAATGTATTCGTATCGTAGCAATAGATTTCTAATGCTTCTTAAAACGCGATATCGCATCTCATTTCTCTGTTTCATGGTAAGATATAATATGATTTGCGAAGTGTTATGTATTCCTCGTCTACACTTCAAATGAATGTAAATGCGACACTTCCTTGCAAGGAAACAGCATTCGCAGATGTCTAGGTATCGTAGCAATAGAGTTCATATGATTCTTAGAACGCGATATCGCATCTCATTTCTATGTTTCATGGTAAGATATAATATGATTTGCGAAGTGTTATGTATTCCTCCTCTACACTTCTAATGAATGTAAATGCGACACCTCCTTGCAAGGAAATAGCGTTTGCAGTTGTCTACCTATCGTAGCAATAGTGTTGTAATGCTTCTTAAAACGAGATATCGCATCTCATTTCTATGTTTCATGGTAAGATATAATATGATTTGCGAAGTGTTATGTATTCCTCGTCTACACTTCAAATGAATGTAAATGCGACACTTCCTTGCAAGGAAATAGCGTTTGCTGATGTCTACGTATCGTAGCAATAGAGTTCAAATGCTTATTAAAACGAGATATTGCATCTCATATCTATGTTTCGTGATAAGATATAATATTCATTGCGAAGTGTTATGCATTCCTCGTATGCGATTCAAATGAATGTAAATGCGACACTTCCTTGCAAGGAAATAGCGTTTGCAGTTGTCTACGTATCGTAGCAATAGAGTTCTTATGATTCTTAAAACGCGATATCGCATCTCATTTCTATCTTTCATGGTAAGATATAATATGATTTGCGAAGTGTTATGTATTCCTCGTCTACACTTCAAATGAATGTGAATGCGACACTTCCTCGCTAGGAAATGGCGTTTGCAGATGTCTACGTATCGTAGCAATAGGTTTCTAATGCTTCTTAAAACGCGATATCGCATCTCATTTCTATGTATCATGGCAAGATATAATATGATTTGCGAAGTGTTATGTATTCCTCGACTACACTTCAAATGAATGTAAATGCGACACTTCCTTGCTAGGAAATAGCGTCTGCAGATGTCTAGGTATCGTAGCGATAGTGTTCTAATGCTACTTAAAACGCGATATCGCATCTCATTTCTATGTTTCATGATAAGATATATTATGATTTGCGAAGTGTTATGTATTCCTCGTCTACACTTCAAATGAATGTGAATGCGACACTTCCTCGCTAGGAAATAGCGTTTGCAGATTTCTACGTATCGTAGCAATAGCTATCTAATGCTTCTTAAAACGCGATATCGCATCTCATTTCTATGTTTCATGCTAAGATATAATAAGATTTGCGAAGTGTTATGTATTCCTCGTCTACACTTCAAATGAATGTGAATGCGACACTTCCTCGCTAGGAAATAGCGTTTGCAGATGTATACGTATCGTAGCAATAGATTTCTAATGCTTCTTAAAACGCGATATCGCATCTCATTTCTCTGTTTCATGGTAAGATATAATATGATTTGCGAAGTGTCATGTATTCCTCGTCTACACTTCGAATGAATGTAAATGCGACACTTCCTTGCTAGGAAATAGCGTCTGCAGATGTCTAGGTATCGTAGCGATAGTGTTCTAATGCTTCTTAAAACGCGATATCGCATCTCATTTCTATGTTTCATGGTAAGATATATTATGATTTGCGATGTGTTATGTATTCCTCGTCTACACTTCAAATGAATGTGAATGCGACACTTCCTCGCTAGGAAATTGCGTTTGCAGATATCTACGTATCGTAGCATTAGCTTTCGAATGCTTCTTAAAACGCGATATCGCATCTCATATCTATGTTTCATGGTAAGATATAATATGATTTGCGAAATGTTATGTATTCCTCGTCTACACTTCAAATGAATGTGAATGCGACACTTCCTCGCTAGGAAATAGCGTTTGCAGATGCCTACGTACCGTAGCAATAGATTTCTAATGCTTCTTAAAACGCGATATCGCATCTCATTTCTATGTTTCATGGTAAGATATAACATGATTTGCGAAGTGTTATGTATTCCTCGTCTACACATCAAATGAATGTGAATGCGATACTTCGTCGCTAGGAAGTAGCGTTTGCAGATGTCTACGTATCGTAGCATTAGCTTTCTAATGCTTCTTAAAACGCGATATCGCATCTCATTTCTATGTTTCATGGTAAGATATAATTTGATTTGCGAAGTGTTATGTATTCCTCGTCTACACTTCAAATGAATGTGAATGCGACACTTCCTTGCAAGGAAATAGCGTTTGCAAATGTTTACCTATCGTAGCAATAGAGTTCTAATGCTTCTTAAAACGCGATATCGCATCTCATTTCTATGTTTCATGGTAAGATGTAATATGATTTGCGAAGTGTTATGTATTCCTCCTCTACACTTCAAATGAATGTAAATGCGACACTTCCTTGCTAGGAAATAGCGTCTGCAGATGTCTAGGTATCGTAGCAATAGAGTTCTAATGCTTCTTAAAACGCGATATCGCATCTCATTTCTCTGTTTCATGGTAAGATATAATATGATTTGCGATGAGTCATGTATGCCTCTTCTACACTTCAAATGAATGTAAATGCGACACTTCCTTGCAAGGAAATAGCGTTTGCAGATGTCTACGTATCGTAGCAATAGCTTTCTAACGCTTCTTAAGACGCGATATCGCATCTCATTTCTATGTTTCATGGTAAGATATAATATGATTTGCGAAGTGTTATGTATTCCTCGTCCACAGTTCAAATGAATGTGAATGCGACACTTCCTTGCTAGGAAATAGCGTTTGCAGATGTCTACGTATCGTAGCATTAGCTTTCTAATGCTTCTTAAAACGCGATATCGCATCTCATTTCTATGTTTCATGGTAAGATATAATATGATTTGCGAAGAGTCATGTATTCCTCTTCTACACTTCAAATGAATGTAAATGCGACAGTTCCTTGCAAGGAAATAGCGTTTGCAGATGTTTACCTATCGTAGCAATAGATTTCTAATGCTTCTTAAAACGAGATATCGCATCTCATTTCTATGTTTCATGGTAAGATATAATATGATTTGCGAAGTGTTATGTATTCCTCGTCTACACTTCAAATGAATGTAAATGCGACACTTCCTTGCAAGGAAATAGCGTTTGCAGATGCTTACGGATCGAAACAATAGAGTTCAGATGCTTCTTAAAACGAGATATTGCATCGCATATCTATGTTTCATGATAAGATATAATATTCATTGCGAAGTGTTATGCATTCCTCGTCTGCGATTCAAATGAACATAAATGCGACAGTTCCTTGCAAGGTAATAGCGTTTGCAGATGTCTACGTATCGTAACAGTAGAGTTCTTATGATTCTCAAAAAGCGATATCGCATCTCATTTCTAAGTTTCATGGTAAGATATAATATGATTTGGGTAGTGTTATGTGCTCCTCGTCTACACTTCAAATGATTGTAAATGCGACACTCCCTTGAAAGGAAATAGCGTCTGCAGATGTTTAGGTATTGCAGCGATAGAGTTCTGATGCTCCTCAAAACGCAGTATCGCATCTCATTTCTATGTTTCATGGTAAGATATAATATGATTTGTGAAGTGTGATGTATTCCTCGTCTACACTTCAAATGAATGTAAATGCGACACTTCCTTGCAAGGAAATAGCGTTTGCAGATGTCTACCTATCGAAGCAAAAGAGTTCAAATGCTACTTAAAACGAGATATTGCATCACATATCTATGTTTCATGATAAGATATATTATTCATTGCGAAGTGTTATGCATTCTACGTCTACGATTCAAATGAACGTAAATGCGACACTTCCTTGCTAGGAAATAGCGTCTGCAGATGTCTAGGTATCGCAGCGATAGAGTTCTGATGCTTCTCAAAACGCAATATCGCATCTCATTTCTATGTTTCATGGTAAGATATAATATGATTTGCGAAATGTGATGTATTCCTCGTCTACACTTCAAATGAATGTAAATGCGACACTTCCTTGCAAGGAGATAGCGTTTGCAGATGTCTACCTATCGTAGCAGTAGAGTTCTAATGCTTCTTAAAACGCGATATGGCATCTCATTTCTATGTTCCATGGTAAGATATAATATGATTTGCGAAGTGTTATGTATTCCTCGTCTACACTTCAAATGAATGCGAATGCGACACTTCCTTGCAAGGAAATAGCGTCTGCAGATGTCTACGTATCGTAGCAATAGAGTTCTTATGATTCTTAAAACGCGATATCGCATCTCATTTCTATGTTTCATGGTAAGATATAATATGATTTGGGAAGTGTCATGTATTCCTCGTCTACACTTCAAATGAATGTAAATGCGAGACTTCCTTGCTAGGAGATAGCGTCTGCAGATGTCTAGGTATCGTAGCAATAGTCTTCGAATGCTTCTTAAGACGCGATGTCGCATCTCATATCTATGTTCCATGGTGAGATATAATATGATTTGCGATGTGTCATGTATTCCTCGTCTACACTTCAAATGAATGTAAATGCGACACTTCCTTGCTAGGAAATAGCGTCTGTAGATGTCTAGGTATCGTAGCAATAGAGTTCTAATGCTTCTTAAAACGCGATATCGCATCCCATTTCTGTGTTTCATAGTAAGATATTATATGATTTGCGAAGTGTTATGTATTCCTCGTCTACACTTCAAATAAATGTAAATGCGACACTTCCTTGCAAGGAAATAGCGTTTGCAGATGTCTACGTATCGTAGCAATAGTGTTCTAATGCTACTTAAAACGCGATATCGCATCTCATTTCCATGTTTCATGGTAAGATATAATATGATTTGCGAAGTGTTATGTATTCCTCGTCTACACTTCATATGAATGTAAATGCGACACTTCCTTGCAAGGAAATAGCGTTTGCAGATGTCTACGTACCGTAGCAATAGAGTTCTTATGATTCTCAAAACGCGATATCGCATATCATTTCTAAGTTTCATGGTAAGATATAATATGATTTGGGTAGTGTTATGTGCTCCTCGTCTACACTTCAAATGATTGTAAATGCGACACTCCCTTGAAAGGAAATAGCGTCTGCAGATGTTTAGGTATCGCAGCGATAGAGTTCTGATGCTCCTCAAAACGCAATATCGCATCTCATTTCTATGTTTCATGGTAAGATATAATATGATTAGCGAAGTGTCATGTATTCATCGTCTACACTTCAAATGAATGTAAATGCGACACTTCCTTGTTAGGAAATAGCGTCTGCAGATGTCTAGATATCGTAGCAATAGTGTTCTAATGCTTCTTAAGACGCGATGTCGCATCTCATTTCTATGTTTCATGGTAAGATATAATATGATTTGCGAAGTGTCATGTATTCCTCGTCTACACTTCAATTGAATGTAAATGCGACACTTCCTTGCAAGGAAATAGCGTTTGCAGATGTCTACGTATCGTAGCAATGGAGTTCTTATGATTCTTAAAACGCTATATCTTATCTCATTTCTATGTTTCACGGTAAGATATAATATGATTTGCGAAGTGTTATGTATTCCTCGTCTACACTTCAAATGAATGTAAATGCGACACTTCCTTGCAAGGAAATAGCGTTTGCAGATGCTTACGTATCGAAGCAATAGAGTTCAGATGCTTCTTAAAACGAGATATTGCATCGCATATCTATGTTTCATGATAAGATATAATATTCATTGCGAAGTGTTATGCATTCCTCGTCTGCGATTCAAATGAACATAAATGCGACAGTTCCTTGCAAGGTAATAGCGTTTGCAGATGTCTACGTATCGTAACAGTAGAGTTCTTATGATTCTTAAAACGCGATATCGCATCTCATTTCTATGTTTCATGGTAAGATATAATATGATTTGCGAAGTGTCATGTATTCCTCGTCTACACTTCAAATGAATGTAAATGCGAGACTTCCTTGCTAGGAGATAGCGTCTGCAGATGTCTAGGTATCGTAGCAATAGTCTTCGAATGCTTCTTAAGACGCGATGTCGCATCTCATTTCTATGTTCCATGGTGAGATATAATATGATTTGCGAAGTGTCATGTATTCCTCGTCTACACTTCAAATGAATGTAAATGCGACACTTCCTTGCTAGGAAATAGCGTCTGTAGATGTCTAGGTATCGTAGCAATAGAGTTCTAATGCTTCTTAAAACGCGATATCGCATCTCATTTCTGTGTTTCATAGTAAGATATTATATGATTTGCGAAGTGTTATGTATTCCTCGTCTACACTTCAAATAAATGTAAATGCGGCACTTCCTTGCAAGGAAATAGCGTTTGCAGATGTCTACGTATCGTAGCAATAGTGTTCTAATGCTACTTAAAACGCGATATCGCATCTCATTTCCATGTTTCATGGTAAGATATAATATGATTTGCGAAGTGTTATGTATTCCTCGTCTACACTTCATATGAATGTAAATGCGACACTTCCTTGCAAGGTAATAGCGTTTGCAGATGTTTAGGTATTGCAGCGACAGAGTTCTGATGCTCCTCAAAACGCAGTATCGCATCTCATTTCTATGTTTCATGGTAAGATATAATATGATTTGTGAAGTGTGATGTATTCCTCGTCTACACTTCAAATGAATGTAAATGCGACACTTCCTTGCAAGGAAATAGCGTTTGCAGATGTCTACCTATCGAAGCAAAAGAGTTCAAATGCTACTTAAAACGAGATATTGCATCACATATCTATGTTTCATGATAAGATATATTATTCATTGCGAAGTGTTATGCATTCTACGTCTACGATTCAAATGAACGTAAATGCGACACTTCCTTGCTAGGAAATAGCGTCTGCAGATGTCTAGGTATCGTAGCAATAGAGTTCTTATGATTCTTAGAACGCGATATCGCACCTCTTTTCTATGTTTCATGGTAAGATATAATATGATTTGCGAAGTGTTACGTATTCCTCGTCTACAGTTCATATGAATATTAATGCGACACTTCCTTGCAAGGAAAGTGCGTTTGCAGATGTCTGCGTATCGTAGTAATAGAGTTCTTATGATTCTTAAAACGCGATATCGCATCTCATTTCTATGTTTCATGGTAAGATATAATATGATTTGCGTAGTGTTATGTACTCCTCGTCTACACTTCAAACGATTGTAAATGCGACACTCCCTTGAAAGGAAATAGCGTCTGCAGATGTTTAGGTATCGCAGCGATAGAGTTCTGATGCTTCTCAAAACGCAATATCGCATCTCATTTCTATGTTTCATGGTAAGATATAATATGATTTGCGAAGTGTTATGTATTCCTCGTCTACACTTCATATGAATGTTAATGCGACACTTCCCTGCAAGGAAAGTGCGTTTGCAGATGTCTACGTATCGTAGCAATAGAGTTCTTATGATTCTTAAAACGCGATATCGCATCTCATTTCTATGTTTCGTGGTAAGATATAATATGATTTGCGAAGTGTTATGTATTCCTCGTCTACACTTCAAATGAATGTAAATGCGACACTTCCTTCCAAAGAAATAGCGTTTGCTGATGCCTACGTATCGTAGCAATAGATTTCTAATGCTTCTTAAAACGCGATATCGCATCTCATTTCTATGTTTCATGGTAAGATATAATATGATTTGCGAAGTGTCATGTATTCCTCGTCTACACTTCAAATGAATGTAAATGCGACACTTCCTTGCTAGGAAATAGCGTCTGCAGATGTCTAGGTATCGTAGCAATAGAGTTCTAATGCTTATTAAAACGCGATATCGCATCTCATTTCTATGTTTCATGGTAAGATATAATATGATTTGCGAAGTGTTATGTATTCCTCGTCTACACTTCAAATGAATGTAAATGCGACACTTCCTCGCTAGGAAATAGCGTTTGCAGATGTCTACGTGTCGTAGCAATAGAGATCTAATGCTTCATTTCTATGTTTCATGGTAAGATATAATATGATTTGCGTAGTGTTATGTATTCCTCGTCTACACTTCAAATGAACGTAAATGCGACACTTCTTTGCAAGGAAATAGCGTTTGCAGATGTCTACCTATCGTAGCAGTAGAGTTCTAATGATTATTAGAACGCGATATCGCATCTCATTTCTATGTTTCATGGTAAGATATAATATGATTTGCGAAGTGTTATGTATTCTTCGTCTACACTTCAAATGAATGTAAATGCGACACTTCCTAGCAAGGAAATATCGTTTGCAGATGTCTACGTATCTTAGCAATAGTGTTCTAATGCTTCTTAAAACGCGATATCGCATCTCATTTCCATGTTTCATGGTAAGATATATTATGATTTGCGAAGTGTTATGTATTCCTCGTGTACACTTCATATGAATGTTAATGCGACACTTCCTTGCAAGGAAAGAGCGTTTGCAGATGTCTACGTATCGTAGCAATAGAGTTCTTATGATTCTTAAAACGCGAAATCGCATCTCATTTCTATGTTTCATGGTAAGATATAATATGATTTGCGAAGTGTTATGTACTCCTCGTCTACACTTCAAATGAATGTAAATGCGACACTTCCTTGGAAGGAAGTAGCGTCTGCAGATGTCTAGGTATCGTAGCAGTAGATTTCAAATGCTTCTTAAAACGATATATTGCATCTCATATCTATGTTTAATGATAAGATATAATATTCATTGCGAAGTGTTGTGCATTCCTCGTCTACACTTCAAATGAATGTAAATGCGACACTTCTTTGCTAGGAAATAGCGTCTGCAGATGTCTAGGTATCGCAGCAATAGAGTTCAAATGCTTCTTAAAACGAGATATTGCATCTCATATCTATGTCTCATGATAAGATATAATATTCATTGCGAAGTGTTATGCATTCCTCGTATTCGATTCAAATGAATGTAAATGCGACACTTCCTTGCAAGGAAATAGCGTTTGCAGATGTCTACGCATCGTAGCAATAGAGTTCTTATGATTCTTAAAACGCAATACCGCATCTCATTTCTATGTTTCATGGTAAGATATAATATGATTTGCGAAGTGTCATGTATTCCTCGTCTACACTTCAAATGAATGTAAATGCGTCACGTCTTTGCTAGGAAATAGCATCTGCAGATGTCTAGGTATCGTAGCAATAGAGTTCAAATGCTTCTTAAAACGAGATATTGCATCTCATATCTATGTTTCATGATAAGATATAATATTCATTGCGAAGTGTTATGCATTCCTCGTATACGATTCAAATGAATGTAAATGCGACACTTCCATGCAAGGAAATAGCGTTTGCAGATTTCTACGTATCGTAGCAATAGGTTTCTAATGCTTCTTAAAACGCGATATCGCATCTCATTTCAATGTTTCATGGTAAGATATAATATGATTTGCGAAGTGCTATGTATTCCTCGTCTGCACTTCAAATGAATGTAAATGCGACACTTCCTTGCAAAGAAATAGCGTTTGCAGATGTCTACGTATCGTAGCAATAGATTACTAATGCTACTTAAAACGCGATATCGCATCTCATTTCTATGTTTCATGGTAAGATATTATATGATTTGCGAAGTGTCATGTATTCCTCGTCTACACTTCAAATGAATGTAAATGCGACACTTCTTTGCTAGGAAATAGCGTCTGCAGATGTCTAGGTATCGTAGCAATAGAGTTCAAATGCTTCTTAAAACGAGATATTGCATCTCATATCTATGTTTCATGGTAAGATATAATATGATTTGCGAAGTGTTATGTATTCCTCGTCTACACTTCAAATGAATGTAAATGCGACACTTCCTTGCAAGAAAATAGCGTTTGCAGATGTCTACCTATCGTAGCAATAGGGTTCTAATGCTTCATAAAACGCGATATCGCATCTCATTTCTTTGTTTCATGGTAAGATATAATATGATTTGCGAAGTGTCATGTATTCCTCGTCTACACTTCAAATGAATGTAAATGCGTCACTTCTTTGCAAAGAAATAGCGTTTGCAGATGTCTACGTATCGTAGCAATAGATTTCTAATGCTTCTTAAAACGCGATAATGCATCTCATTTCTATGTTTCATGGTAAGATATAATATGATTTGCGAAGTGCTATGTATTCCTCGTATACGATTCAAATGAATGTAAATGCGACACTTCCTTGCAAGGAAATAGCGTTTGCAGATGTCTACGCATCGTAGCAATAGAGTTCTTACGATTCTTAAAACGCAATACCGCATCTCATTTCTATGTTTCATGGTAAGATATAATATGATTTGCGAAGTGTTATGCATTCCTCGTATACGATTCAAATGAATGTAAATGCGACACTTCCTTGCAAGGAAATAGCGTTTGCAGATGTCTACGCATCGTAGCAATAGAGTTCTTATGATTCTTAAAACGTAATACCGCATCTCATTTCTATGTTTCATGGTAAGATATAATATGATTTGCGAAGTGTCATGTATTCCTCGTCTACACTTCAAATGAATGTAAATGCGTCATTTCTTTGCTAGGAAGTAGCGTCTGCAGATATCTAGGTATCGTAGCAATAGAGTTCAAATGCTTCTTAAAACGAGATATTGTATCTCATATCCATGTTTCATGATAAGATATAATATTCATTGCGAAGTGTTCTGCATTCCTCGTATACGATTCAAATGAATGCAAATGCGACACTTCCTTGCAAGGAAATAGCGTTTGCAGATGTCTACCTATCGTAGCAATAGAGTTCTAGTGCTTCTTAAAACGCGATATTGCATCTCATATCTATGTTTCATGATAAGATATAGTATTCATTGAGAAGTGTTATGCATTCCTCGTCTACGATTCAAATGATTGTATATGCGACACTTCCTTGCCAGGAAATAGCGTTTGCAGATGTCTACGTATCGTAGCAATGGAGTTCTTATGATACTTAAAACCCGATATCGTATCTCATTTCTATGTTTTATGGTAAGATATAATATGATTTGCGAAGTGTCATGTATTCCTCGTCTACACTTCAAATGAATGTAAATGCGACACTTCCTTGCTAGGAAATAGCGTCTGCAGATGTCTAGGTATCGTAGTAATAGAGTTGAAATGCTTCTTAAAACTAGTTATTGCATCTCATATCTATGTTTCCTGGTAAGATATAATACTCATTGCGAAGTGTTATGCATTCCTCGTATACGATTCAAATGAATGTAAATGCGACACTTCCTTGCTAGGAAATAGCGTCTGCAGATGTCTAGGTATCGTAGCAATAGAGTTCAAATGCTTCTTAAAACTAGATACTGCATTACATATCTATGTTTCATGATAAGATATAATATTCATTGCGAAGTGTTATGCATTCCTCGTATACGATTCAAATGAATGTAAATGCGACACTTCCTTGCAAAGAAATAGCGTTTGCAGATGTCTGCGTATCGTAGCAATAGATTTCTAATGCTTCTTAAAATGCGATATCGCATCCCATTTCTATGTTTCATGGTAAGATATAATATGATTTGCGAAGTGTCATGTATTCCTCGTCTACACTTCAAACGAATGTAAATGCGATACTTCCTTGCAATTAAATAGAGTTTGCAGATGTCTACGTATCGAAGCAATAGTGTTCAAATGCTTCTTAAAACGAGATATTGCATCTCATATCTATGTTTCATGATAAGATATAATATTCATTGCGAAGTGTTATGCATTCCTCGTATACGATTCAAATGAATGTAAATGCGACACTTCCTTGCAAAGAAATAGCGTTTGCAGATGTCTGCGTATCGTAGCAATAGATTTCTAATGCTTCTTAAAATGCGATATCGCATCTCATTTCTATGATTCATGGTAAGATATAATATGATTTGCGAAGTGTTATGTATTCCTCGTCTACACTTCAAATGAATGTAAATGCGACTCTTCCTTGCAAAGAAATAGCGTTTGCAGATGTCTACGTATCGTAGCAATAGTTTTCTAATGCTTCTTAAAACGCGATATCGCATCTCATTTCTATGTTTCATGGTAAGATATAATATGATTTGCGAATTGTTATTTATTCCTCGTCTACACTTCAAATGAATGTAAAGGCGACACTTCCTTGCAAGGAAATAGCGTTTGCAGATGTCTACCTGTCGTAGCAATAGAGTTCTAATGCATCTTAAAACGCGATATCGCATCTCATTTCTATGTTTCATGGTAAGATATAATATGATTTGCGAAGTTTTATGTATTTCTCGTCTACACTTCAAATTAATGTAAATGCGACACTTCCATGCAAGGAAATAGCGTTTGCAGATTTCTACGTATCGTAGCAATAGATTTCTAATGCTTCTTAAAACGCGATATCGCATCTCATTTCTATGTTTCATGGTAAGATATAATATGATTTGCGAAGTGTCATGTATTCCTCGTCTACACTTCAAATGAATATAAATGCGACACTTCTTTGCTAGGAAATAGCGACTGCAGATGTCTTGGTATCGTAGCAATAGAGTTCAAATGCTTCTTAAAACGAGATATTGCATCTCATATCTATGTTTCATAATAAGATATAATATTCATTGCGAAGTGTTATGCATTCCTCGTATACGATTCAAATGAATGTAAATGCGACACTTCCTTGCAAGGAAATAGCGTTTGCGGATGTCTACGCATCGTAGCAATAGAGTTCTTATGATTCTTAAAACGCAATACCGCATCTCATTTCTATGTTTCATGGTAAGATATAATATGATTTGCGAAGTGTCATGTATTCCTCGTCTACACTTCAAATGAATGTAAATGCGTCACTTCTTTGCTAGGAAATAGCGTCTGCAGATGTCTAGGTATCGTAGCAATAGAGTTCAAATGCTTCTTAAAACGAGATATTGCATCTCATATCTATGTTTCATGATAAGATATAATATTCATTGCGAAGTGTTATGCATTCCTCGTATACGATTCAAATGAATGTAAATGCGACACTTCCAAGCAAGGAAATAGCGTTTGCAGATTTCTACGTATCGTAGTAATAGGTTTCTAATGCTTCTTAAAACGCGATATCGCATCTCATTTCTATGTTTCATGGTGAGATATAATATGATTTGCGAAGTGTTATGTATTCCTCGTCTACACTTCAAATGAATGTAAATGCGACACTTGCTTGCAAAGAAATAGCGTTTGCAGATGTCTACGTATCGTAGCAATAGATTACTAATGCTACTTAAAACGCGATATCGCATCTCATTTCTATGTTTCATGGTAAGATATAATGTGATTTGCGAAGTGTTATGTATTCCTCGTCTACATTTCAAATGAATGTAAATGCGACACTTCCTTGCAAGGAAATAGCGTTTGCAGATGTCTACCTATCGTAGCAATAGGGTTCTAATGCTTCTTAGAACGCGATATCGCATCTCATTTCTTTGTTTCATGGTAAGATATAATATGATTTGCGAAGTGTCATGTATTCCTCGCCTACACTTCAAATGAAAGTAAATGCGACACTTCCTTGCAAGGAAATAGCGTTTGCAGATGTCTACGTATCGTAGCAATGGAGTTCCTATGATTCTTAAAACGCGGTATCGATCTCAATTCTATGTTTCATGGTAAGATATAATATGATTTGCGAAGTGTTGTGGATTCCTCGTCTACACTTCAAATGAATGTAAATGCGACACTTCCTTGCAAGGAAATAGCGTTTGCAGATGTCTACGTATCGTAGCAATAGAGTTCTTATGATTCATAAAACGCGATAACACATCTCATTTCAATGCTTCATGGTAAGATATAATTTGATTTGCGAAGTGTTATGTATTCCTCGTCTGCACTTCAAATGAATGTAAATGCGACACTTCCTTACTAGGAAATAGCGTCTGCAGATGTCTAGGTATCGTAGCAATAGAGTTCAATTGCTTCCTAAAACGAGATATTGCATCTCATTTCTATGTTTCATGGTGAGATATAATATGATTTGCGAAGTGTTATGTATTCCTCGTCTACACTTCAAATGAATGTAAATGCGACACTTGCTTGCAAAGAAATAGCGTTTGCAGATGTCTACGTATCGTAGCAATAGATTACTAATGCTACTTAAAACGCGATATCGCATCTCATTTCTATGTTTCATGGTAAGATATAATGTGATTTGCGAAGTGTTATGTATTCCTCGTCTACATTTCAAATGAATGTAAATGCGACACTTCCTTGCAAGGAAATAGCGTTTGCAGATGTCTACCTATCGTAGCAATAGGGTTCTAATGCTTCTTAGAACGCGATATCGCATCTCATTTCTTTGTTTCATGGTAAGATATAATATGATTTGCGAAGTGTCATGTATTCCTCGCCTACACTTCAAATGAAAGTAAATGCGACACTTCCTTGCAAGGAAATAGCGTTTGCAGATGTCTACGTATCGTAGCAATGGAGTTCCTATGATTCTTAAAACGCGGTATCGATCTCAATTCTATGTTTCATGGTAAGATATAATATGATTTGCGAAGTGTTGTGGATTCCTCGTCTACACTTCAAATGAATGTAAATGCGACACTTCCTTGCAAGGAAATAGCGTTTGCAGATGTCTACGTATCGTAGCAATAGAGTTCTTATGATTCATAAAACGCGATAACACATCTCATTTCAATGCTTCATGGTAAGATATAATTTGATTTGCGAAGTGTTATGTATTCCTCGTCTGCACTTCAAATGAATGTAAATGCGACACTTCCTTACTAGGAAATAGCGTCTGCAGATGTCTAGGTATCGTAGCAATAGAGTTCAAATGCTTCCTAAAACGAGATATTGCATATCATATCTATGTTTAATGATAAGATATAATATTCATTGCGAAGTGTTATGCATTCCTCGTCTACGATTCAAATGAATGTAAATGCGACACTTCCTTGCAAAGAAATAGCGTTTGCAGATGTCTACGTATCGTAGCAATAGATTACTAATGCTACTTAAAACGCGATATCGCATCTCATTTCTATGTTTCATGGTAAGATATAATATGATTTGCGAAGTGTTATGCATTCCTCGTATAAGATTCAAATGAATGTAAATGCGACACTTCCTTGCAAGGAAATAGCGTTTGCAGATGTCTACGCATCGTAGCAATAGAGTTCTTATGATTCTTAAAACGCAATACCGCATCTCATTTCTTTGTTTCATGGTAAGATATAATATGATTGATGAAGTGTCATGTATTCCTCGTCTACACTTCAAATGAATGTAAATGCGACACTTCTATGCTAGGAAATAGCGTCTGCAGATGTCTAGGTATCGTAGCAATAGAGTTCAAATGCTTCTTAAAACGCGATATTGCATCTCATATCTATGTTTCATGATAAGATATAATATTCATTGCGAAGTGTTATGCATTCCTTGTATACGATTCAAATGAATGTAAATGCGACACTTCCTTGCAAGGAAATAGCGTTTGTAGATGTCTACGTATCGTAGCAATAGAGTTCTTATGATTCTTAAAACGCGATATCGATCTCAATTCTATGTTTCATGGTAAGATATAATATGATTTGCGAAGTGTTATGTATTCCTCGTCTACACTTCAAATGACTATAAATGCGACACTTCCTTGCAAGGAAATAGCGTTTGCAGATGTCTACTTTTCGTAGCAATAGATTTCTAATGCTTCTTAAAACGCGAAATCGCATCTCATTTCTATGTTTCATGGTAAGATATAATATGATTTGCGAAGTGTTATGTATTCCTCGACTACACTTCAAATGAATGCAAATGCGACACTTCCTTGCAAGGAAATAGCGTTTGCAGATGTCTACCTGTCGTAGCAATAGGGTTCTAATGCTTCTTAAAACGCGATATCGCATCTCATTTCTATGTTTCATGGTAGGATATGATATTCATTGCGAAGTGTTATGCATTCCTCGTATACGATTCAAATGAATGTAAATGCGACACTTCCTTGCAAGGAAACAGCGTTTGCAGATGTCTACGTATCGTAGCAATAGAGTTCTTATGATTCTTAAAACGCGATATCGCATCTCATTTCTATGGTTCATGGTAAGATATAATATGATTTGCGATGTGTTATGTTTTCCTCGTCTACACTTCAAATGAATGTAAATGCGACACTTCCTCGCAAGGAAATAGCGTTTGCAGATGTCTACCTATCGTAGCAATAGGGTTCTAATGCTTCTTAAAACGCGATATCGCATCTAATTTCTATGTTTCATGGTAAGATATAATATGATTTGCGAAGTGTTATGTATTCCTCGTCTACACTTCAAATGAATGTAAATGCGACACTTCCTTGCAAGGAAATAGCGTTTGCAGATGTCTACGTATCGTAGCAATAGAGTTCTTATGATTCTTAAAACGCGATATCGCATCTCATTTCTATGGTTCATGGTAAGATATAATATGATTTGCGAAGTGTTATGTTTTCCTCGTCTACACTTCAAATGAATGTAAATGCGACACTTCCTCGCAAGGAAATAGCGTTTGCAGATGTCTACCTATCGTAGCAATAGGGTTCTAATGCTTCTTAAAACACGATATCGCATCTCATTTCTTTGTTTCATGGTAAGATATAATATGATTTGCGAAGTGTTTTGTATTCCTCGTCTACACTTCAAATGAATGTAAATGCGACACTTCCTTGCAGAGAAATTGCGTTTGCAGAAGTTTACGTATCGTAGCAATAGATTCCTAATGCTTCTTAAAACGCGATATAGCATCTCATTTCTATGTTTCATGGTAAGATATTATATGATTTGCGAAGTGTCATGTTTTCCTCGTCTACACTTCAAATGAATGTAAATGCGACACTTCCTTGCAAGGAAATAGCGTTTGCAGATGTCTACCTATCGTAGCAATAGGGTTCTGATGCTTCTTAAAACGCGATATCGCATCTCATTTCTATGTTTCATGGTAAGATATAATATGATTTGCGAAGTGTTATGTATTCCTCGTCTACACTTCAAATGAATGTAAATGCAACGCTTCCTTGCAAAGAAATAGCGTTTGCAGATGTCTACGTATCGTAGCAATAGAGTTCTTATGATTTTTAAAACGCGATATCGCATCTCATTTCTATGGTTCATGGTATGATATAATATGATTTGCGAAGTGTTATGTATTCCTCGTCTACACTTCAAATGAATGTAAATGCGACACTTCCTTGCTAGGAAATAGCGTCTGCAGATGTCTAGGTATCGTAGCGATAATGTTCTAATGCTTCTTAAAACGCGATATCGCATCTCATTTCAATGCTTCATGGTAAGATATAATTTGATTTGCGAAGTGTTATGTATTCCTCGTCTGCACTTCAAATGAATGTAAATGCGACACTTCCTTACTAGGAAATAGCGTCTGCAGATGTCTAGGTATCGTAGCAATAGAGTTCAAATGCTTCCTAAAACGAGATATTGCATCTCATATCTATGTTTAATGATAAGATATAATATTCATTGCGAAGTGTTATGCATTCCTCGTCTACGATTCAAATGAATGTAAATGCGACACTTCCTTGCAAGGAAATAGCGTTTGCAGATGTCTACGTATCGTAGCAATGGAGTTCTTATGATTCTTAAAACGCGGTATCGATCTCAATTCTATGTTTCATGGTAAGATATAATATGATTTGCGAAGTGTTGTGGATTCCTCGTCTACACTTCAAATAAATGTAAATGCAACACTTCCTTGCAAAGAAATAGCGTTTGCAGATGTCTACGTATCGTAGAAATAGGTTTCTAATGCTTCTTAAAACGCGATATCGCATCTCTTTTCTATGTTTCATGGTAAGATATAATATGATTTGCGAAGTGTCATGTATTCCTCGTCTACACTTCAAATGAATGCAAATGCGACACTTCCTTGCAAGGAAATAGCGTTTGCAGATGTCTACCTATCGTAGCAATAGGGTTCTGATGCTTCTTAAAACGCGATATCGCATCTCATTTCTATGTTTCATGGTAAGATATAATATGATTTGCGAAGTGTTATGTATTCCTCGTCTACACTTCAAATGAATGTAAATGCAACGCTTCCTTGCAAAGAAATAGCGTTTGCAGATGTCTACGTATCGCAGCAATAGAGTTCTTATGATTCTTAAAACGCGATATCGCATCTCATTTCTATGGTTCATGGTATGATATAATATGATTTGCGAAGTGTTATGTATTCCTCGTCTACACTTCAAATGAATGTAAATGCGACACTTCCTTGCTAGGAAATAGCGTCTGCAGATGTCTAGGTATCGTAGCGATAGTGTTCTAATACTTCTTAAAACGCGATATCGCATCTCATTTCAATGTTTCATGGTAAGATATAATTTGATTTGCGAAGTGTTATGTATTCCTCGTCTGCACTTCAAATGAATGTAAATGCGACACTTCCTTACTAGGAAATAGCGTCTGCAGATGTCTAGGTATCGTAGCAATAGAGTTCAAATGCTTCCTAAAACGAGATATTGCATCTCATATCTATGTTTAATGATAAGATATAATATTCATTGCGAAGTGTTATGCATTCCTCGTCTACGATTCAAATGAATGTAAATGCGACACTTCCTTGCAAGGAAATAGCGTTTGCAGATGTCTACGTATCGTAGCAATAGAGTTCTTATGATTCTTAAAACGCGATACCGCATCTCATTTCTATGTTTCATGGTAAGATATAATATGATTTGCGAAGTGTCATGTATTCCTCGTCTACACTTCAAATGAATGTAAATACGACACTTCATTGCTAGGAAATAGCGTCTGCAGATGTCTAGGTATCGTAGCAATGGAGTTCTTATGATTCTTAAAACGCGATATCGCAACTCATTTCTATGTTTCATGGTAAGATATAATATGATTTGCGAAGTGTTGTGGATTCCTCGTCTACACTTCAAATAAATGTAAATGCAACACTTCCTTGCAAAGAAATAGCGTTTGCAGATGTCTACGTATCGTAGAAATAGGTTTCTAATGCTTCTTAAAACGCGATATCGCATCTCTTTTCTATGTTTCATGGTAAGATATAATATGATTTGCGAAGTGTCATGTATTCCTCATCTACACTTCAAATGAATGTAAATGCGACACTTCCTTGCAAGGAAATAGCGTTTGCAGATGTCTACCTATCGTAGCAATAGGTTTCTAATGCTTCTTAAAACGCGATATCGCATCTCTTTTCTATGTTTCATGGTAAGATATAATATGATTTGCGAAGTGTCATGTATTCCTCGTCTACACTTCAAATGAATGTAAATGCGACACTTCCTTGCAAGGAAATAGCGTTTGCAGATGTCTACCTATCGTAGCAATAGGGTTCTGATGCTTCTTAAAACGCGATATCGCATATCATTTCTATGTTTCATGGTAAGATATAATATGATTTGCGAAGTGTTATGTATTCCTCGTCTACACTTCAAATGAATGTAAATGCAACGCTTCCTTGCAAAGAAATAGCGTTTGCAGATGTCTACGTATCGTAGCAATAGAGTTCTTATGATTCTTAAAACGCGATATCGCATCTCATTTCTATGGTTCATGGTATGATATAATATGATTTGCGAAGTGTTATGTATTCCTCGTCTACACTTCAAATGAATGTAAATGCGACACTTCCTTGCAAGGAAATAGCGTCTGCAGATGTCTAGGTATCGTAGCGATAGTGTTCTAATGCTTCTTAAAACGCGATATCGCATCTCATTTCAATGTTTCATGGTAAGATATAATTTAATTTGCGAAGTGTTATGTATTCCTCGTCTACACTTCAAATGAATGTAAATGCAACGCTTCCTTGCAAAGAAATAGCGTTTGCAGATGTCTACGTATCGTAGCAATGGAGTTCTTATGATTCTTAAAACGCGGTATCGATCTCAATTCTATGTTTCATGGTAAGATATAATATGATTTGCGAAGTGTTATGTATTCCTCGTCTACACTTCAAATGAATGTAAATGCGACACTTCCTTGCAAGGAAATAGCGTTTCCAGATGTCTACGTATCGTA
Organism: Xylocopa sonorina; assembly: GCF_050948175.1. Lineage (NCBI taxonomy): Eukaryota > Metazoa > Arthropoda > Insecta > Hymenoptera > Apidae > Xylocopa > Xylocopa sonorina. Next base: position 123,821 of record NW_027490561.1, read on the forward strand.
GCAACAGATTTCTAATGCTTCTTAAAACGCGATATCGCATCTCATTTCTATGTTTCATGGTAAGATATAATATAATTTGCGAAGTGTTATGTATTCCTCGTCTACACTTCAAATGAATGTAAATGCGACACTTCCTTGCAAGGAAATAGCGTTTGCAGATATCTACCTATCGTAGCAATAGGGTTCTAATGCTTCTTAAAAGGCGATATCGCATCTCATTTCTATGTTTCATGGTAAGATATAATATGATTTGCGAAGTGTTATGTATTCCTCGTCTACGCTTCAAATGAATGTAAATGCGACACTTCCTTGCAAGGAAATAGCGTATGCAGATGTCTACCTATCGTAGCAATAGGGTTCTAATGCTTCTTAAAACGCGATATCGCATCTCATTTCTATGTTTCATGGTAAGATATAATATGATTTGCGAAGTGTTATGTATTCCTCGTCTACACTTCAAATGAATGTAAATGCGACACTTCCTTGCAAGGAAATAGCGTTTGCAGATATCTACCTATCGTAGCAATAGGGTTCTAATGCTTCTTAAAAGGCGATAACGCATCTCATTTCTATGTTTCATGGTAAGATATAATATGATTTGCGAAGTGTTATGTATTCCTCGTCTACGCTTCAAATGAATGTAAATGCGACACTTCCTTGCAAGGAAATAGCGTTTGCAGATATCTACCTATCGTAGCAATAGGGATCTAATGCTTCTTAAAAGGCGATACCGCATCTCATTTCTATGTTTCATGGTAAGATATAATATGATTTGCGAAGTGTTATGTATTCCTCGTCTACGCTTCAAATGAATGTAAATGCGACACTTCCTTGCAAGGAAATAGCGTATGCAGATGTCTACCTATCGTAGCAATAGGGTTCTAATGCTACTTAAAACGCGATATCGCATCTCATTTCTATGTTTCATGGTAAGATATAATATGATTTGCGAAGTGTTATGTATTCCTCGTCTACACTTCAAATGAATGTAAATGCGACACTTCCTTGCAAAGAAATAGCGTTTGCAGATGTCTACGTATCGTAGCAATGGAGTTCTTATGATTCTTAAAACGCGGTATCGATCTCAATTCTATGTTTCATGGTAAGATATAATATGATTTGCGAAGTGTTATGTATTCCTCGTCTACACTTCAAATGAATGTAAATGCGACACTTCCTTGCAAGGAAATAGCGTATGCAGATATCTACGTATCGTAGCAATAGATTTCTAATGCTTCTTAAAACGCGATATCGCACCTCATTTCTATGTTTCATGGTAGGATATAATGTAATTTGCGAAGTTTTATGTATTCCTCGTCTATGATTCAAATGAATGTAAATGCGACACTTCCTTGCAAAGAAATAGCGTTTGCAGATATCTACCTATCGTAGCAATAGGGTTCTAATGCATGTTAAAACGCGATATCGCATCTCATTTCTATGTTTCATGGTAAGATATAATATGACTTGCGAAGTGTTATGTATTCCTCGTCTACACTTCAAATGAATGTAAATGAAACGCTTCCTTGCAAAGAAATTGCGATTGCAGATGTCTACGTCTCGTAGCAATAGAGTTCTTATGATTCTTAAAACGCGATATCGCAACTCATTTCCATAGTTCATGGTAAGATATAATATGATTTGCGAAGTGTCATGTATTCCTCGTCTACACTTCAAATGAATGTAAATGCAACGCTTCCTTGCAAAGAAATAGCGTTTGCAGATGTCTACGTATCGCAGCAATAGAGTTCTTATGATTCTTAAAACGCGATATCGCATCTCATTTCTATGGTTCATGGTATGATATAATATGATTTGCGAAGTGTTATGTATTCCTCGTCTACACTTCAAATGAATGTAAATGCGACACTTCCTTGCTAGGAAATAGCGTCTGCAGATGTCTAGGTATCGTAGCGATAGTGTTCTAATACTTCTTAAAACGCGATATCGCATCTCATTTCAATGTTTCATGGTAAGATATAATTTGATTTGCGAAGTGTTATGTATTCCTCGTCTGCACTTCAAATGAATGTAAATGCGACACTTCCTTACTAGGAAATAGCGTCTGCAGATGTCTAGGTATCGTAGCAATAGAGTTCAAATGCTTCCTAAAACGAGATATTGCATCTCATATCTATGTTTAATGATAAGATATAATATTCATTGCGAAGTGTTATGCATTCCTCGTCTACGATTCAAATGAATGTAAATGCGACACTTCCTTGCAAGGAAATAGCGTTTGCAGATGTCTACGTATCGTAGCAATAGAGTTCTTATGATTCTTAAAACGCGATACCGCATCTCATTTCTATGTTTCATGGTAAGATATAATATGATTTGCGAAGTGTCATGTATTCCTCGTCTACACTTCAAATGAATGTAAATACGACACTTCATTGCTAGGAAATAGCGTCTGCAGATGTCTAGGTATCGTAGCAATGGAGTTCTTATGATTCTTAAAACGCGATATCGCAACTCATTTCTATGTTTCATGGTAAAATATAATATGATTTGCGAAGTGTTGTGGATTCCTCGTCTACACTTCAAATAAATGTAAATGCAACACTTCCTTGCAAAGAAATAGCGTTTGCAGATGTCTACGTATCGTAGAAATAGGTTTCTAATGCTTCTTAAAACGCGATATCGCATCTCTTTTCTATGTTTCATGGTAAGATATAATATGATTTGCGAAGTGTCATGTATTCCTCATCTACACTTCAAATGAATGTAAATGCGACACTTCCTTGCAAGGAAATAGCGTTTGCAGATGTCTACCTATCGTAGCAATAGGTTTCTAATGCTTCTTAAAACGCGATATCGCATCTCTTTTCTATGTTTCATGGTAAGATATAATATGATTTGCGAAGTGTCATGTATTCCTCGTCTACACTTCAAATGAATGTAAATGCGACACTTCCTTGCAAGGAAATAGCGTTTGCAGATGTCTACCTATCGTAGCAATAGGGTTCTGATGCTTCTTAAAACGCGATATCGCATATCATTTCTATGTTTCATGGTAAGATATAATATGATTTGCGAAGTGTTATGTATTCCTCGTCTACACTTCAAATGAATGTAAATGCAACGCTTCCTTGCAAAGAAATAGCGTTTGCAGATGTCTACGTATCGTAGCAATAGAGTTCTTATGATTCTTAAAACGCGATATCGCATCTCATTTCTATGGTTCATGGTATGATATAATATGATTTGCGAAGTGTTATGTATTCCTCGTCTACACTTCAAATGAATGTAAATGCGACACTTCCTTGCAAGGAAATAGCGTCTGCAGATGTCTAGGTATCGTAGCGATAGTGTTCTAATGCTTCTTAAAACGCGATATCGCATCTCATTTCAATGTTTCATGGTAAGATATAATTTAATTTGCGAAGTGTTATGTATTCCTCGTCTACACTTCAAATGAATGTAAATGCAACGCTTCCTTGCAAAGAAATAGCGTTTGCAGATGTCTACGTATCGTAGCAATGGAGTTCTTATGATTCTTAAAACGCGGTATCGATCTCAATTCTATGTTTCATGGTAAGATATAATATGATTTGCGAAGTGTTATGTATTCCTCGTCTACACTTCAAATGAATGTAAATGCGACACTTCCTTGCAAGGAAATAGCGTTTCCAGATGTCTACGTATCGTAGCAACAGATTTCTAATGCTTCTTAAAACGCGATATCGCATCTCATTTCTATGTTTCATGGTAAGATATAATATAATTTGCGAAGTGTTATGTATTCCTCGTCTACACTTCAAATGAATGTAAATGCGACACTTCCTTGCAAGGAAATAGCGTTTGCAGATATCTACCTATCGTAGCAATAGGGTTCTAATGCTTCTTAAAAGGCGATATCGCATCTCATTTCTATGTTTCATGGTAAGATATAATATGATTTGCGAAGTGTTATGTATTCCTCGTCTACGCTTCAAATGAATGTAAATGCGACACTTCCTTGCAAGGAAATAGCGTATGCAGATGTCTACCTATCGTAGCAATAGGGTTCTAATGCTTCTTAAAACGCGATATCGCATCTCATTTCTATGTTTCATGGTAAGATATAATATGATTTGCGAAGTGTTATGTATTCCTCGTCTACACTTCAAATGAATGTAAATGCGACACTTCCTTGCAAGGAAATAGCGTTTGCAGATATCTACCTATCGTAGCAATAGGGTTCTAATGCTTCTTAAAAGGCGATAACGCATCTCATTTCTATGTTTCATGGTAAGATATAATATGATTTGCGAAGTGTTATGTATTCCTCGTCTACGCTTCAAATGAATGTAAATGCGACACTTCCTTGCAAGGAAATAGCGTTTGCAGATATCTACCTATCGTAGCAATAGGGATCTAATGCTTCTTAAAAGGCGATACCGCATCTCATTTCTATGTTTCATGGTAAGATATAATATGATTTGCGAAGTGTTATGTATTCCTCGTCTACGCTTCAAATGAATGTAAATGCGACACTTCCTTGCAAGGAAATAGCGTATGCAGATGTCTACCTATCGTAGCAATAGGGTTCTAATGCTACTTAAAACGCGATATCGCATCTCATTTCTATGTTTCATGGTAAGATATAATATGATTTGCGAAGTGTTATGTATTCCTCGTCTACACTTCAAATGAATGTAAATGCGACACTTCCTTGCAAAGAAATAGCGTTTGCAGATGTCTACGTATCGTAGCAATGGAGTTCTTATGATTCTTAAAACGCGGTATCGATCTCAATTCTATGTTTCATGGTAAGATATAATATGATTTGCGAAGTGTTAT